>NC_029778.3:35770321-35771453 GCF_000817695.3 Arachis duranensis | reverse complement strand
ATGGTTGTCAAGCACACGTTCATAGGTGAGAATGATGATGAGTGTCACGGATCATCACATTTATCAAGTTGAGGAACAAGTGATATCTTAGAACAAGAATAAGCTGAATTGAATAGAAGAACAATAGTAATTGCATTAATACTCGAGGTACAGCAGAGCTCCACACCTTAATCTATGGTGTGTAGAAACTACACCGTTGAAAATACATAAGAACAAGGTCTAGGCATGGCCAAGAGGCCAGCCCCCATAATCTAAGAACTAAACGTCCAAAGATGATCTAAAGATCTAAAGTGATCAAAAGATGAAAATACAATAGCAAAAGGTCCTATTTGTAGAGAACTAGTAGCTTAGGGTTTACAAAGATGAGTAAATGACGTAAAAATCCAGTTCCGCGCCCACTTGGTGTGTGCTTGGGCTGAGCATTGAAGCATTTTTGTGTAGAGACTTTTCTTGGAGTTAAATGCCAGCTTTTGTGCCAGTTTGGACGTTTAACTCCCATTCTTGTGCCAGTTCTGGCGTTTTACGCCAGAATTCTTGAGCTGACTTGGAACGCCTGTTTGGGACATCAAATCTCGGAAAAAGTATTAATTATTATACATTGCTGGAAAGCCCAGGATGTCTACTTTCCAACCCAATTGAGAGCGCGCCAATTGGGCTTCTGTAGCTCCAGAAAATCCACTTCGAATGCAGGGAGGTCAGAATCCAACAGCATCTGCAGTCCTTTTTAGCCTCTGAATTAGATTTTTGCTCAGGTCCCTCAATTTCAGCCAGAAAAATACCTGAAATCACAGAAAAACACACAAACTCATAGTAAAGTCCAAAAAAGTGAATTTTAAATAAAAACTAATAAAAATATAATAAAAACTAACTAAAACATACTAAAAACAATGTCAAAAAGCGTATAAATTATCCGCTCATCACAACACCAAACTTAAATTGTTGCTTGTTCCCAAGAAACTGAAAATCAAATAAGATAAAAAGAAGAGAATATGCAATGAATTCCAAAAACATCTATGAAGATCAGTTTTAATTAGATGAGCGGGGCTTTTATCTTTTTGCCTTTGAACAGTTTTGGCATCTCACTCTATCCTTTGAAATTCAGAATGATTGGCTTCTATAGGAACTCAGAATC
>NC_029778.3:35767088-35770124 GCF_000817695.3 Arachis duranensis | reverse complement strand
GGCTTTGCTAGAGTCCCCAATTAGAGGTGTCCAGGGTTCTTAAGCACACTTTTTTTGCATTGAATCACAACCTTATTTTTACCCTTGCCTTTTGATTTAAAGGGCTATTGGCTTTTTCTGCTTGCTTTCTCTCTTTTTTTTTCGAACATAATCTCTCTTTTTTTTTAATTCAATGCTTTTTCTTGCTTCAAGAATCATTTTTATGATTTTTCAGATCCTTAGTAACATGTCTCCTTTTTTTCATCATTCTTTCAAGAGCCAACATTCATGAATAACAAATTTAAAAGACATATGCACTGTTCAAGCATACATTCAGAAGTCAAAGTATTGCCACCACATCAAAATAATTAATCTATTATAAAATTCAAAATTCATGCAATTCTTCTCTTTTTCAATTAAGAACATTTTTCATTTAAGAAAGGCGATGGATTCATAGGACATTCATAACTTTAAGGCATAGACACTAAGACACTAATGATCATGTAATAAGACACAAACATAGATAAACATAAGCATAAAAATTTGAAAAATAGGAAAATAAAGAACAAGGAAATTAAAGAACGGGTCCACCTTAGTGATGGCGCCTTGTTCTTCCTCTTGAAGATCTTATGGAGTGCTTGAGCTCCTCAATGTCTCTTCCTTGCCTTTGTTGCTTCTCCCTCATGATTCTTTGTTCTTCTCTAATTTCATGGAGGAGAATGGAATGTTCTTGGTGCTCCACCCTTAGTTGTCCCATGTTGGAACTCAATTCTCATAGGGAGGTGTTGATTTGCTCCCAATAGTTTTGTGGAGGAAAGTGCATCCCTTGAGGCATCTCAGGGATTTCATGATGAGTGGGATCTCTTGTTTGCTCCATCCTTTTCTTAGTGATGGGTTTGTCCTCATCAATGAGGATGTCTCCCTCTATGTCAATTCCGACTGAATAACAGAGGTGACAAATGAGATAAGGGAAGGCTAACCTTGCCAAGGTAGAGGACTTGTCCGCCACCTTATAAAGTTCTTGGGATACAACCTCATGAACTTCTACTTCCTCTCCAATCATGATGCTATGAATCATGATAGCCCAGTCTATAGTAACTTCGGACCGGTTACTAGTGGGAATGATTGAGTGTTGGATAAACTCCAACCATCCCCTAGCCACGGGCTTGAGGTCATGCCTTCTCAGTTGAACCGGCTTCCCTCTTGGGGTTCACACTTTGATCATGGTTCTTCGTGATCCATGCGTTGGCATAGAACTCTTGAACCATTAAGATCCCGACTTGTTGATTGGGGTTGGTAAGAACTTCCCAACCTCTTTTTCGGATCTTATGTCGGATCTCCAGATATTCACTCTTTTTGAGTTTGAAAGGGACCTCGGGGATCACCTTCTTCATGGCCACAACTTCATAGAAGTGGTCTTGATGCACCCTTGAGATGAATCTCTCCATCTCCCATGACTTGGAGGTGGAAGCTTTTGCCTTCCCTTTCCTCTTTCTAGAGGTTTCTTCAGCCTTAGATGCCATAAATGGTTATGGAAAAATAAAAAGCAACGCTTTTACCATACCAAACTTAGAAGGGTTGCTCGTCCTCGAGCAAAAGAAGGAAGAAGATAGTAGAAGAAGAAGAAATAGAGGAGATGGATGTGGCTTTGTGATTCGGCCAAGGGGGAGAAGTAGTGTTTAAGTTGTGTGAAAATGAAGGAGTGAAGATGGGTTTATATAGGAGTGGAGAGGGGGTGTATGGTTCGGCTATTATGGGTGGGTTTTATGAAGGATGGATGTGAGTGGTGAAGAGAATAGTGGGATTTGATAGGTGAGGGATTTTTGGGGAAGAGGTGTTGAGGTGATTGGTGAATGGGTGATGAAGAGAGAGAGTGGTGGGGTAGGTGGGGATCCTGTGGGATCCACAAATCTTGAGGTGTCAAGGAAAATTCATCCCTGTACCAAGTGGCGAGCAAAAATGCTCCTTCTGCCAATTCTAGCGTTAAACGCCGGGCTGATGCCCATTTCTGGCGTTTAACGCCAGCTTCTTGCCCCTTCCTGGCGTTTAACGCCAATCTGGTGCCCTTTCTGGCGTTAAATGCCCAGAATGGTGCCAGACTGGGCGTTAAACGCCCATTTGCTGCCCTTACTGGCATTTAAATGCCAGCAAGTTTTCCTCCAGGGTGTGCTATTTTTCTTTCTATTTTTCATTCTGTTTTTGCTCTTTTCAATTGATTTTGTGACTTCCCATGATCATCAACCTATAAAAAACATAAAATAACAAAGGAAAAGAGATAAATATAACATTGGGTTGCCTCCCAACAAGCGCTTCTTTAATGTCAGTAGCTTGACAGTGGGCTCTCATGGAGCCTCACAGATACTCAGAGCAATGTTGGAACCTCCCAACACCAAACTTAGAGTTTGAATGTGGGAGTTCAACACCAAACTTAGAAGTTGGTTGTGGCCTCCCAACACCAAACTTAGAATTTGACTGTGGGGGCTCTGTTTGACTCTGTTTTGAGAGAAGCTTTTCATGCTTCCTCTCCATGGTTACAGAGGGAGATCCTTGAGCCTTAAACACAAAGGATTCTTCATTCACTTGAATGATTAATTCTCCTCCGTCAACATCAATCACCACCTTTGCTGTGGCTAGGAAGGGTCTGCCAAGGATGATGGATTCATCCATGCACTTCCCAGTCTCTAGGACTATAAAATCAGCAGGGATGTAATGGTCTTCAATATTTACTAGAACATCCTCTACAAGTCTATAAGCTTGTTTTCTTGAATTGTCTGCCATCTCTAGTGAGATTCTTGCAGCTTGTACCTCAAAGATCCCTAGCTTCTCCATTACAGAGAGAGGCATGAGGTTTATGCTTGATCCTAGGTCAGATAGAGCCTTCTTGAAGGTCATGGTGCCTATTGTACAAGGTATTGAGAACTTCCCAGGGACCTGTCTCTTTTGAGGTAATCTCTGCCTAGTCAAGTCGTCCAGTTCTTTGGTGAGCAAAGGGGGTTCATCCTCCCAAGTCTCATTACCAAATAACTTGTCATTTAGCTTCATGATTGCTCCAAGGTA
>NC_029778.3:35766132-35766982 GCF_000817695.3 Arachis duranensis | reverse complement strand
CTCAGCTGACCCACTTGTGCCTCCAAGTTTCTAATGGAGGACCTTGTTTTAGTCATGAAACTTTGAGTGGTTTTGATTAGATCAAAGACCATGGTTGCTAAATCAGAGTGGCTCTGCTTAGAATTCTCTGTCTGTTGCTGAGAAGATAATGGAAAAGGCTTGCCATTGCTAAACCTGTTTCTTCCACCATTATTGTTGTTGAAACCTTGTTGAGGTTTCTGTTGATCCTTCCATGAGAGATTTAGGTGATTTCTCCATGAAGGATTATAGGTGTTTCCATAGGGTTCTCCCATGTAATTCACCTCTTCCATTGAAGGGTTCTCAAGATCATAAGCTTCTTCTTCAGATGAAGCATCCTTAGTACTGCCTGGTGCAGCTTGCATTCCAGATAGGCTTTGAGAAATCATATTGACTTGCTGAGTCAAGATTTTATTCTGAGCCAATATGGCATTCAGAGTATCAATCTCAAAAACTCCTTTCTTCTTATTCGTCCCATTCTTCACAGGATTCCTTTCAGAAGTGTACATGAATTGGTTATTTGCAACCATTTCAATGAGTTCTTGAGCTTCTGCAGGTGTCTTATTTAGATGAAGAGATCCTCCAGCAGAGTTGTCCAATGACATCTTGGATAGTTCAGACAGACCATCATAGAAGATACCTATGATGCTCCATTCAGAAAGTATGTCAGAGGGACACTTTCTGATCAATTGTTAGTATCTTTCCCAAGCTTCATAGAGGGATTCACCTTCCTTCTGTCTGAAGGTTTAGACTTCCACTCTAAGCTTACTCAATTTTTGAGGTGGAAAGAACTTTGCCAGGAAGGCATTGACTAGCTTTTCCCAAGAGTTCA
>NC_029778.3:35764328-35765996 GCF_000817695.3 Arachis duranensis | reverse complement strand
CTTGACAGTGTCACAGATTTGCAAGAATTCAGCTAAAAACTGATGAGGATCTTCCAATGGAAGTCCATGGAACTTGCAATTCTGTTGCATTAGAGAAACTAATTGAGGTTTGCTCCAATGGCAGGGATAGAGATGCTTCTCCCATAGAAGTCGGGAGTAGGTGCAGTAAAGTCACCCAGCACCTTCCTTGCATTGTTGGTGTTGTTGTTGTTTTCGGCTGCCATGTCTTCTTCTTGTTTGAAGATTTCTGTTAGGTCCTCTACAGAAAGTTGTGCTTTCACTTCAAGGTCCTTTCAGGTTCAGGGTCAGCCTCAACAAGAATGCTTTTATCTTTGCTCCTGCTCATATGAAAGAGAAGAGAACAAGAAAATTATGGAATCCTCTATGTCACAGTATAGAGATTCCTTGAGGTGTCAGAGGAAAAGAAAAATAGAAGGAAGAGGTAGAAGAATTCGAACTTAGAAAGATAAAGTTCAAATTGTGCATTGAGGAGGAGTGTTAGTCCATAAATAGAAGGATGTGAGAAGAGGGGAATAAATTTTCGAAAATAAATTAAAAAGATTTTCAGAACATTTTGAAAAATTGAAGAATGATTTTCGAAAAATATGATTGGGAAAGAAATAAAGTGATTTTTGAAAGAGATTTTGAAATTAGAAATAAAAAAGATATGATTTGAAAATTATTTTGAAGAAGATGTGATTAAAAAGATATGATTGAAAAGATATGATTGAAAAACAATTTAAAAAGATTTGATTTTTAAAATCGATGACTTGGCTAACAAGAAAAGATATGATTCAAACATTAAACCTTTCTCAACAGAAAAGACAACATACTTGAAATGTTGAATCAAATCATTAATTGTTAGCAAGTATTTTTGAAAATGGAAAGAAATTGATTTTGAAAATATATGATTGAAAAGATATGATTTGAAAAAGATTTGATTTTGAAAAATTTTGAAAAATTGAAAAAAAATTGAATTAAAAACAAAATCTTCTCTCTTGTGCCATCCTGGCGTTAAACGCCCAGAATGGTATACATTCTGGCGTTTAACGCCCAAAATGCTACCCTTTTGGGCGTTAAACGCCCAGCCAGGCACCCTGGTTGGCGTTTAAACGCCAGTTTTCCTTCCTTACTAGGCGTTTTGAACGCCCAGCTTTTTCTGTGTAATTCCTCTGCTGTATGTTCTGAATCTTCAATTCTCTGTATTATTGGCTTCAAAAGACACAACTTAATTTTTTTTTGGATTTTTAATAATGAGGAATAATCAAAATGAAACTAAGATCAAATAAACAATGCATGCAAGACACCAAACTTAGAACTTTGTATACTACTGACACTAACAAGTTGAGAATGCATATGAGAAACAACAAAACACACAAAACAAGAGAATTTCAAGATCAGACAAAACACTCAAGACAAGAGAATTTAAAAATCAGAGCAAGTAAATCATCAAGAACAACTTGAAGATCAATGAAGACACATGATAAATGCAAGAAGAACAGAAACATGCAATTGACACCAAACTTAAAATGAGACACTAGACTCAAACAGGAAATATTTTTGGTTTTTATGATGATTTTGTAATTCTTTTGGTTTTTTCGAAAATTATATGGAAAAGAAAATAAAGAGATTCAAAATTTTTAATAAGAATTCCAGGAATCATGCAAT
>NC_029778.3:35732069-35764164 GCF_000817695.3 Arachis duranensis | reverse complement strand
GAGATTGTTGGTATGAAGCAAGCTATAGTCATCTTGTAAATCTCAGTCAAGCAGATTCAAATGGTTATAGATGATTTATGAATAAAGCATAAAATAAAGATAGAGATACTTATGTAATTCATTGGTGAGAATTTCAGATAAGCGTATGGAGATGCTTTGTCCCTTTCGTCTCTCTGCTTTTCCTACTGTCTTCATCCAATCCTTCTTACTCCTTTCCATGGCAAGCTGTATGTTGGGCATCACTGTTGTCAATGGCTACAGTCCCGTCCTCTCAGTGAAAATGTTCAACGCGCTCTGTCACAGTACGGCTATTCAGCTGTCGGTTCTCGATCATGTCGGAATAGAATCCAGTGATTCTTTTGCGTCTGTCACTAATGCCCCACAATCACGAGTTTGAAGCTCGTCACAGTCAGTCAATCCTTGAATCCTACTCAGAATACCATAGACAAGGTTTAGACCTTCCGGATTCTCAAGAATGCCGCCATCAATTCTAGCTTATACCACGAAGATTCTGATTAAGGAATCCAAGAGATATCCACTCAATCTAAGGTAGAACGGAGGTGGTTGTCAGGCACACGTTCATAGGTGAGAATGATAATGAATGTCACGGATCATCACATTCATCAAGTTGAAAAACAAGTGATATCTTAGAATAAGAACAAGCCGAATTGAATAGAAGAATAATAGTAATTGCATTAATACTCGAGGTACAGCAGAGCTCCACACCTTAATCTATGGTGTATAGAAACTCCACCGTTGAAAATACATAAGAACAAGGTCTAGGCATGGCCGAGAGGCCAGCCCCTATAATCTAAGAACTAGACGTCGAAAGATGATCTAAAAATCTAAAGTGATCAAAAGATGAAAATACAATAGCAAAAGGTCCTATTTGTAGAGAACTAGTAGCTTAGGGTTTACAAAGATGAGTAAATGACGTAAAAATCCACTTCTGGGCCCACTTGGTGTGTGCTTGGGCTGAGCATTGAAGCATTTTTGTGTAGAGACTTTTCTTGGAGTTAAACGCCAGCTTTTGTGCCAGTTTGGGCGTTTAACTCCCATTCTTGTGCCAGTTTCGGCGTTTTACGCCAGAATTCTTGAGTTGACTTGGAACGCCTGTTTGAGACTAAGTGGTTAAAGTCGTGATCCAAAGCAAAAAGAGTGTGCTTAAGAGCTCTGGACACCTCTAACTGGGGACTTTAGCAAAGCTGAGTCACAATCTGAAAAGGTTCACCCAGTCATGTGTCTGTGACATTTATGTATCTGGTGGTAATATTGGAAAATAAAGCGCTTAGGGCCACGGCCAAGACTTATAAAAGTAGCTGTGTTCAAGAATCAACATACTTAACTAGGAGAATCAATAACACTATCTGAACTATGAGTTCCTATAGATGCCAATCATCCTAAACTTCAAAGGATAAAGTGAGATGATAAAACTGTTCAGAAGCAAAAAGCTACAAGTCCCGCTCATCTAATTAGAACTAATATTCATTGATATTTTGAGATTTATAGTATATTCTCTTCTTTTTATCCTAATTAATTTTCAGTTGCTTGGGGACAAGCAACAATTTAAGTTTGGTGTTGTGATGAGCGGATAATTTATACGCTTTTTGAAACTGTTCAGAAGCAAAAAGCTACAAGTCCCGCTCATCTAATTAGAACTAATATTCATTGATATTTTGAGATTTATAGTATATTCTCTTCTTTTTATCCTATTTGATTTTCAGTTGCTTGGGGACAAGCAACAATTTAAGTTTGGTGTTGTGATGAGCGGATAATTTATACACTTTTTGGCATTGTTTTTAGGTAGTTTTTAGTAAGATCAAGCTACTTTTTGGGTTGTTTTTATTAGTTTTTATGCAAAATTCACATTTCTGGACTTTACTATGAATTTGTGTGTTTTTCTGTCATTTCAGGTATTTTCTGGCTGAAATTGAGGGACCTGAGCAAAAATCTGATAGAAGGCTGACAAAGGACTGCAGATGCTGTTGGATTCTAACCTCCCTACATTCAAAATGGATTTCCAGGGCTCTCAACTGTATTGGAAAGTAGACATCCAGGGCTTTCTAGCAATATATAATAGTCCATACTTTATTCGAGTTTAGACGACGCAAACTGGCGGTCAACGCCAGTTCCATGCTGCATTCTGGAGTAAAACGCCAGAAACACGTCACAAACCAGAGTTAAACGCCAAAAACACTTTACAACTTGGCGTTTAACCCCAAGAGAAGCCTCTACACATGTAAAACTCAAGCTCAGCCCAAGTAGACACCAAAGTGGGCCCCGAACGTGGATTTTTGCACTTAGACTTATTTCTATAAACCTTAGTAACTAGTCTAGCAGAAATAGGACATTTTACTATTATATTAGACATCTTTGGTCTCAGTTTTAATCGATTGTTCATCTTAGGAGACTATTGATCACGTTTTGGAGGCTGGCCTCTCGTCCATGCCTGAATCATCACTTATGTATTTTCAACGGTGGAGTTTCTACACACCATATATTAAGGTGTGGAGCTCTGCTGTACCTCTAGTATTAATGCAATTACTATTATTCTTCCATTCAATTTAGCTTATTCTTATTCTAAGATATTCATTGCACTTCAACATGATGAATGTAAGATTCGTGACACTCATCATCATTCTCACCTATGAACGCGTGACTGACAACCACTTCCGTTCTACCTTAGAACGAGCGTGTATCTCTTGGATTCCTTAATCAGAATCTTCGTGGTATAAGCTAGAATCCATTGGCAGTATCCTTGAGAATCCGGAAAGTCTAAACCTTGTCTATGGTATTCTGAGTAGGATTCAAGGATTGAATGACTGTGACGAGCTTCAAACTAGCGAGTGTTGGGCATAGTGACAGACGCAAAAGAATCACTAGATTCTATTCCGACATGATCGAGAACCGATAGATGATTAGCCGTGCTGTGACAGAGCATTTGGACCATTTTCACTAAGAGGACGGGAGGTAGCCATGACAACGGTGAAACACAGCGTACAGCTTGCCATTAAAAGGAGTAAGAATGATTGGAGGAAGGCAGTAGGAAAGCAGAGATTCAGAAAGGACAAAGCATCTCCATACACTTATCTGAAACTCCCACCAATGAATTACATAAGTATCTCTACCTTTATTTTCTGTTTATTTATCCTTATTTTCGAAAACCATTATAACCATTTGAATCTGCCTAACTGAGATTTACAAGATGACCATAGCTTGCTTCATACCAACAATCTCCGTGGGATCGACCCTTACTCACATAAGGTATTAGTTGGACGATCCAGTACACTTGCTGGTTAGTTGTGCGAAATTGTGACAAAGTGTGATTCACATTTGAGAGCTCCAAGTCTATTGGTGCCATTGTTGATGATCACAATTTCGTGCACCACACGCACAACTTGCAAACTTCACAGTGGGTGTGTCCACACTAGAGTGTCCTAGCACTCCCAACAATAGGTATTTCCCTGTGTGTGCGTGCGCACCAGAGTGTGCATATGCACGTTTTCAAAAATTTACAGGGTGAGTATGCGCACAAGGCTGTGCGTATGCACAAGTCAAAATATAGCCACTGTTCAGAGCGCGCGCACAGCAGTGTGCGTGCGCACACAAACCAGAAATCACAAATTTTGCAACATCACAAAATTTCAGATTTCTGATACCAACTTCTGACGATCATATCTTTTTTTATGAAATTTCGATTTCTACAAAATCTATACCATTTTAAATCTCTTTGAATTATCTTTAATTTGATATAAAAATCATTCAATTTCAAAAATCATAGCTCAAGATATGATTCGTCAAAGTTCACCCAAAATCCATTTTTACAAAAAATCTCTAAACCTCAATTTTAGCAAACTCTCCATCCAAAAATCACTTATTCCACATTTAAAACAGTCCTAATGTACCTAGATCATATTCACATATCCTCCAATTCATTTCACAACCTAAAATTCACATTTTCATTATTTCCATACCAAATCATCAATCAATTCATTAACCTTTCAAACAATGCGCTACAACATCACACATCAATAATTTCTCATACACAAATCCATCACTTACCACCCATCATTATCATAATAGTCACCCACATCAATCTTAACACAACATCAATAATCCATCATCATGCAATATAAACTCAAAGTCATCATACTTCATAATCATCAACATTCAATTTCAATCCTATCCTATGGCCCACTAGCCTAAGTGTCTAGAGATATTACATATTACATAGAGTAAACCAAAACCAAACCTTGGTTAATTTTCAATATGTGAAAAACACCAAATATGTGCCCAACAAGCTTCCAATCACGAGAGTTAGCTCCCGAAAGTTCCAATTCCACAAGTTCAACCTCCAATTGAGTTTTACACCAATAATATTGATGTGGCGGAAATTGGCGAGTTAAGAAATTATTAATAGAAATACGTTGCAAGTACAGCCCTTAACCAGCCAAAAATCCGCTTATCAATTTAGAAGGGTTGTCACAATATTGAAATTAAAATACTGGGAGTATGAATCCCAGGTCGTCTCCCAACGAGTTGCAGAAAGATATGCTATTTTATCAATCAGGTGTTTTCAAAAATGGTTGAGTTGATAAATAGGAAATTAATTTAGAGAATTTAATTAATTTTAAATAAAAGCCTTGACTAGGAGTAGATTAGTTGGAAGCCTTATTCTTGTTGAAGTACTCTCAAGATTAATTAATAATTGGAAGTTGCTCTGCTTAGTTATCCCTTACTAGGTAAAGAAAAGTCAAGCAAGTTGGACAGCTGTTTCTAGTCACAAGTCCTAATCCTCTCCCTTGGGAAGGACTAGTGTCAATGATTAGAGGGTGATCCAACAATAAACCCAATTATAATTTCTCTCTTGAGTGATTCAACTCAAGGTTTTCTTTCAATCATCTCCCAATCAAGTTATGGAACTACTCACTCATCATAATTATAAACTTCACAGAATCAATGGGGAAAATAAAAGAAGACATGATAAATAATAATGAAAGGGATTAATTGAAAATAAAAATAGTCTATATTAATAACTTGTGAAAATAATCAAATGTCAACTCTGGAGGAATTAGGAATATGGAAGAATAAATGAAAAGTAAATAACAGAATATAATGACTAGTACCGGAGGTAGACTCTTCTCAAAAGTTAAAGCCAAAATCTGCAAAATCCTAATGAATGTCCAAGTGAGTAAAACCTAGGGGAGGAGTAAATTCAGATCTAAAAACTAAAAATTATGCGGAATGAAAATGTTGTTCTCTGTCTCTGCATGTTCTCTGGCTTTAATATGTGTTTCTGGGCCGAAAATTGGGTTGAAATCCAGCCCAGAAACTCTACCAGTGACTTCTAAAATTTTGTAGATCGCGCACATCACACGGCCGTGTCGTCCACGCGTTCGCGTCACTCGGCGTTTCTCGTACCACGCGTGTGCGTCGTCCACGCATTCGCGTCGTTCATGCAGCTTCCAATTCACGCGGTTGTGTCAGGCACACGAGCGCGTCACTGTTATTTCTTCTATTTTGCGCGGTCGCGTCAATCATGCGACCGCGTGACTTCTCGCTGGTTATCTCCTCAATTCTTTGTGTTCCTTCCATTTTTGCATGCTTCCTTTCCATCCTTTAAGCTATTCCTGCCCTGTAATTCCTGAAATCACTTAACACACATATCAAGGCATCTAATGGTAATAAGAGAGGATTAAATAAAAGAAAATAAAAGCCAAAGAAGCATATTTTCAATCATAGAGTATTTTTAGGAAGGAATTGTAATTACATGCAAATCATATGAATAAGTGGGCAAAAACTTGATAAAATCACACAATTAAACACAATATGAATCGCAAAATAGTGGTTTATCAACCTCCCCACACTTAAACATTAGCATGTCCTCATGCTAGGTTGAAAGAGATAAATTTGAATGAACAGGAACATGCAAGACTCATGTAATGCAATGCAACCTATATGCATATGAATGCAACTATATGAGTTGGTCTATATGATTAAAAATAGATAAGTTCTCTAAGACAAAATATGGGGCAGATTTCACTAATTCAGAGCATATTGTAAAAGCAGATAAATTTGTAAGAAGACAGCTTGTGAAAGCAGGGGATACAGGACTGAGCATTGAACCCTTACTGTTGGTGCATGTGCACTTCAATCATCTCTAGCATATGGGGTAATCACTCTATCCTTCTCTAATCATGCTTTCAAAAGATTTTGTTTTTCACCTAATCAATCAACAATTTTAAAATTTCAATACAAACGTCATGAGGTCTTTTCATGGTTGTAATGGAGCTAAGGTAAAGGTGAGGATACACATATGGCTAAGTGAGCTTATATATTGAATCTTTAATTAACCCAAGCTCCTACCTAACATACATATACTCTATATAATTTCAACATTCATCTTAGCTACCCAGAATTTCTCTTTCACATTCCATATTCATATATCAACCGTTATTTTAATTTTATCATATGTGCATTGATTATTAAATTCTGACTTATCATTGGGGTGATTTTGTCCCCTTATTCACTAAAATAAAGAAAATATATGTATATATATTTTTTCTTTTTTTTGTATAGCTTATCAATGCACATAGATTTGTAATTTCCTTTTATGGTTTCACATGAATAGGTACCCAAATTCCCTTTATCCTATTATGATATTTTTTCTATTACCCTTTATTCCCACAATTTTCCCATACTCAATTAACACACAAATTCTACCTTAAGCTAACCAAAAATTCAATTGGGATTTTCAATTGTTTTCCACTTAAGGCTAGTAATGTGGTACAATATGGAACAAATGTGATTAAAAATAGCTCAAAGTGGTTAACAAAGGTAGTTAAAAAGGGTTGGCTTATTTGGGATATGTGAGTTAAACAAACAATGGCCTCAATCATATGCATGCACATAACACATTAATTTTGGACATATAGGATAAAACAAAATTCAGATTACAATCATAAAGAAGTAAACACACAAGAAAAGAAAGGTTTATGGTTAAATAGTGTAACCATGTATTTAGGCTCAAGGTCTCACGGGTTGTGTGTTCTTTTTAGCTCAAAAATTCTGTTCCAATTTCAACTTTAAACAAATTTAACATAAATATTTTGATTTAAATTAGTGAAATTTTGTAAAATATATGGTCTTAAAAGAAACTTATTGTATTTTCAATCAGGTAGAACATGCATGCAATTAACCTACTAATATGCAATCTATCCTATTCTAAAGAAGAAGAAATTGGTGTTAGGGGGAAAAGAATTACCTCCGGAAGTCAGGTACTGACCGACCTCCCTACACTTAAGGCTTTGCACCATCCTCGGTGCCATCTGTCAGGAACAATGGTGGGCTGGTGGCAGTATCTCCACAGTCGGGACCGTCATGGCTCCCTGTGTTGGTAAAGGAAGTGGAGTCCGGAGTGCCTGGGTCCTCGTCAGGTTTGTGGTTGCCTGTGAGTAGCTCCTTGAGGTAATTGAAACGGTAATGGTTGCGGCGCTCTCGGAGCTTTACTTTCTTGTCTTGTTGGTCTAACCGCTTCAGTATTTGATGCAGCGGCTGACTAGTAGATGGTAGAGGAACTGCAGAATCCTCTGTGGACTGGCTGGTAGTGGCAAGTGGTGTCCTGAGATATCTCCCATTAGGGACGTACTGATCATCCCGTGGAAGTATGGCTTTGGTGTCTCCAGCTCTGTAGGAGACTCCGGCTTCTGAGACAAGATCAGAGACCAAGGCGGGGAAAGATAGGTTGCCCGCTATTTGCACGTGCCCCATAGCGTTCCAGATATGTCTTGGTAAATTTAGAGGCTGGTCTGTGAGGATGCACCATAGTAGAACGACCATGTCTACTGTGAAGGAGGACTCATGAGTGCTCAGGAAGACGTAATGGGACATAATTTGTGCCCATACGTGAGCCTCTAAGGTAAGTACGGAAGCCGAGATTCCCTTAGGATGGGAACGATGGTATCCAAATATCCATTTGCTGCCAGGCTGAGCGATAACTCTGAGAACAGCGTCCCAGTCAAAGTTGTACGCCTAGCGCTTGAGTGCGGCTTCTTGAAAATCGTCCAATCCTTCTGGAGCAGGGGGAAGATCTAAGGCTCGCTGAATGGCCTCTTCTGTAATGGGGACTTGCTTCGGACGTATATAAACAGACTGCAGGGTCGGCAGGTGGAAGTTGGAGTAGAACTCAACTACCCAAGAAAGATTGACTTGTCGTGGCTGTCTTTGTAGGAATCCCCAATATCTTTGTGCAATTTGCGGCTCAACAAAATCGGCAATACGAGGTGGAAGGATAAGAAGTTGTTCATTGTTATAATTCTGAACTGCCAGAATAGGAAACATCTGCTCACAGTAGCGATTTGGAAATCGTGCAGTGTCCTTTGCTGGGAAGGCTCTCTCCTTTTCATCAACCTTTATAATCCTTTTAATTCTTTTTGTTGAGGGCTTGACTACAGTTGAAGAAGGCTCTGCCACTAATGCTCTTTTTGTTCCTTTCCTTGCTGTGGATTTGGGGATAGCTTTCTCTTTGCCTTTCTTGGTGGCCATCCTGAAAGGAAACGAGGAAAGACATTAGCATTCAAGGGTTATAGCAAGGAAAAGAATAGGAAAGGTGGTAATCAATGCACAGGTATGGATAATGATGTGAACACATGGTCATGACTACATGTGGCAAATCAACAATGGAATTATAGCAAGTGCATGTGAGGAAAATTGAATGCAAGGTGTTTATTGGCATGCCGGCAAAGGGCACGAGTAGCATAGATCAAGCATTCAATGTCCAAATTAGATTACCAAGTCTCTCAAATTAATAATATGTTTGTAAAAACAATTATATTTAAATAATAAAATAGAGAAGGGGTTATGTGAAAAGCAGGTATTTAGAGTAGTAGATTTAAAAGAAATCCAAAAATAGTGCAAAATACCATATGGGCGTTTTCACAAACACATAGCATGCATGTTAAATAAGGTATGGAAAATATTAATTAGAGCATGCAAGTAACCCTATAAAAATAATATATAATTGTTTAAACAAATCCCAAACAATCCATAAGCAACATGTAAAAATAATGACCCAAATAAAATTCCAACACCAATAGGAGGAATAGGAAAAGAAAAAAGAAAACATGGTTAGGGAAAGTAGAAGAGAAAGAAAAGGAAAACATGATAATAAAAAGAAGAATGAAAAAGTAAGGAGGGAAGAAGAGAGAAGAAGAACCTTGATAATGGTAGTGGAAGAGAGAAAGAAGGGAGGAAGAAGGAAGAGGGAAGAAAGAAATAAGATTGGGGGGAAAGAAAAGATAAAACAGGCTGGCAGATTTAAATGAGTTAGGCGGCGCAAACAGCGCGGACGCGTGGGGCACGCGGTCGCGTGGAAAGCCCTTAAGTGAGGTGACGCGGACGCGTCGGTCACGCGGATGCAAGACATGATTTGCGCTAGTGGCGCGAGGGCAGCTTTGCGCTCGCACAACTCTCTGTTTAAATTGTGTTTTGCTAGAAATTGGGGTGATGCAATCGCGTGTATGACACGATCGCGTGGATGGCCAAATGGAAATAACGGCACGGACGCGTAGGGCACGCGTTCGCGTGGCAGGACTTGTGTGACTAGCACAAATGCAGCCCAAGTCCAGCTCAACTCTCGGCCATACACCCTTGTTACGTTGAATTGCAGAGCCACGCGTTCGCGTGGTCGACGCGGACGCGTTGGGAGGCCAAATTACAAATGACATGGTTGCGTCATCCACACAGTCGCGTGGATCAAATTGTGCCAAAGGCACACCTCCAGCCACATTCTGGCGCAACTCTCTGTCTAATCTTCTTTATTTCCAATGCTCATGCGACGCGGACGTGTCGGTGACGCTGGCGCGTCGCGTGCGAATTCTCTTTTTTTTATTATGCAAATGCAGTATGTAGATGAGGTGCAAGATATAGGTAGTAGTATGGAGAAGAGTTATAGATGAGGGAAGATAAGGAGAAGAAGAGGAACGATCATACCGTGGTGGGTTGTCTCCCACCTAGCACTTTGCTTTAACATCCTTAAGTTGGACGCTTCATCAGCTCAGTTTGCTATTGCGAGTGGATCCTCCAAGAGGAAGATATCTAACTCCTTGTTTTTTGTCACCTTCTCACCATGGTAGAGCTTCAAACGATGTCCATTAGCCTTGATGAGTTCAGACCTTGAAGGGTGACTTAGGTGGAAAACTCCGTACGGTTCAGCCTTCTCGACTCTATATGGACCTTCCCACCTTGATCGCAGCTTGCCTGGCATGAGCCTCAGTTTGGAGTTGTAAAGGAGGACTAAATCCCCAGGTTGGAACTCTTTCCTCTTGATGTGTTGATCATGTACAGCTTTCATTTTCTCCTTGTACAGCCTTGAGTTCTCATAAGCTTCTAGGCGAAGGCTCTCCAATTCCTGCAGTTGCAACTTCCTTTCAGCTCCGGCTTTCTCAAATCCCATGTTGCACTCCTTTACTGCCCAAAAAGCTTTGTGCTCCACTTCAACTGGAAGATGGCAGGCCTTTCCATAGACTAAGCGAAAAGGACTCATCCTAATGGGTGCCTTGTACGCTGTTCTGTATGCCCAGAGTGCATCTTGTAGCCTGGTGCTCCAGTCTCGTCTGTGAGGTTTGACTATCTTCTGCAATATGCACTTTATCTCTCTGTTAGACACCTCGGCTTGCCCATTAGTTTGAGGATGGTAGGCTGTTGCTACTTTATGAATGATCCCATGCTTCTTCAGTAATCTTGTTAGTCTCCTGTTACAAAAATGGGTTCCTTGATCGTTCACGATTGCTCGTGGTGATCCAAAGCGACAAATAATGTGGTTTCTAACAAAGGAAACAACAGTGTTAGCATCATCAGTACGGGTAGGAATTGCTTCCACCCATTTAGAAATATAATCCACAGCTAATAGTATATAAAGGTGGCCATTAGAATTTGGAAATGGACCCATGAAGTCAATGCCCCAAACATAAAAAATTTCATAGAAAAGCATAATTTGTTGAGGCATTTCATCCCTCTGGGATATATTACCAAACCTTTGGCATGGAGGACAAGATTTACAAAATTCAGCAGTGTCTTTAAAAAGAGTAGGCCACCAGAATCCACAGTCTAAGATTTTTCTAGCTGTTCTTTGAGGGCCAAAATGTCCTCCACTCTCAGATGAGTGACAGGCATCTAAAATGGGACAGATGCATACCAAGGGACTACCTCAGATACTGCTTGTAGGTTATCAAATAGAAAATTATCAGCTATAGGAGTGGAATCATCTTTAATGTGCTCAAGGCGACTTAAGTGGTCTGCCACTAGATTCTGGTTACCACTCCTATCCTTTATTTCTAAGTCAAATTCTTGTAGTAGCAGTATCCAACGTATAAGCCTTGGTTTGGATTCCTTTTTAGCTAATAAATACTTTAGAGCTGCGTGGTCTGAATACACTACTACCTTAGCACCAAGTAAATAGGCTCAGAATTTATCCAAAGCAAAAATAATAGCAAGAAGCTCTTTTTCAGTAGTAGTGTAGTTAGACTGAGCAATGTCTAAAGTCTTAGACGCATAAGCAATGACAAAAGGATCTTTACCTTCACGTTGAGCCAGCACTGCTCCTACTGCATGGTTGGAAGCATCGCACATGATTTCGAATGGCTGGCTCCAGTCAGGTCCTCTCACAATTGGAGCTTGAGTCAGGGCGGTCTTCAGCTTATCAAACGCTTGTTTGCAATCCTCGCTGAACTCGAACTCGATATTTTTTTGCAGTAACCTGGATAGGGGAAATGCTACCTTACTAAAGTCCTTAATAAATCTTCGGTAAAAACCTGCATAGCCAAGGAATGAACGGACTTCCCTCACAGAGGAGGGGTAAGGCAAACTAGAAATAACATCCACCTTTGCTGGATCTACAGAAATGCCAGTATTAGACACATGTCCTAGTACAATTCCTTGTCTTACCATAAAGTGACATTTCTCAAAATTCAATACAAGGTATGTACTGACACATCTATCTAGTACTCTAAATAAACTATCCAAGCAAAGGCTAAAGGAATCACCATAAACTCTAAAATCATCCATAAAAACCTCCATACAGTCCTCAAGAAGGTCAGAGAAAAGACTCATCATACACCTTTGGAAAGTAGCTGGTGCATTGCACAAGCCAAAGGGCATTTTCTTATAGGCATAAGTCCCAAAAGGACATGTAAAAGTAGTCTTTTCATGATCTTCAGGGGCTATATGAATCTGGAAATAGCCTGTGTAACCATCTAAAAAGCAATAATGTGATTTACCTGACAGGCGATCCAGCATTTGATCAATGAATGGAAGAGGGTAGTGATCCTTACGAGTGGCTTGGTTGAGACGCCTGTAATCAATGTAGACCCTCCAGGCGTTCTGTACTCTGGTTGCTATGAGCTCTCCATGCTCATTCTTCACTGTAGTGACTCCAGACTTCTTGGGCACCACTTGTACTGGGCTCACCCATTCACTGTCTGAGATGGGGTAGATAATATCTGTCTCTAATAGTCTGGTCACTTCCTTCTTGACAACCTATAAGATAGTGGGGTTCAGTCTTCTTTGGGGTTGACGAACGGGTCTTGCTCCTTCTTCTAAAAAGATTATGTGCTCACAAACTTGAGGGTCGATGCCTACTATATCTGCTAAACTCTACCCAATTGCTTTCTTGTGCCTCCTTAGCACACTAAGTAACTGCTCTTCCTGTTGAAAAGTGAGGTCTCGTGCAATGATAACTGTAAACTTCTGCTTGTCCTCGAGGTAAGCATATTTGAGGTGTGGAGGGAGGAGTTTCAATTCTAACTTCTGTTCATGGTCAGGCTCTGGATTGTCTGGAGCTGGTGGCAGTGGTATAGTACTTTCATCATCCTCAGAATTCCCCACACTCGGACCTTGTCCTATGTACTTCTCTTCAAACTTCTCTTGGTGAACTTCAGCTACGATTTCATCTATGATGTCATACTGGAGGATAGAATGATCTTCTGGAGGGTGCTTCATAACTCCATTCAGATTGAAGCTTACTACTCGGCCGTCTATTTCAAAAGAGTATGTTCCTGAAAAAGCATCTAATTTGAACTTCGAGGTCTTCAAGAAAGGTCTTCCGAGTAGGATTGATGATGGCTTCTCTGAGTCATTTTGGGGCATCTCTAGGATGTAAAAATCAATGGAAAAAGTGAGACCTTTAATACCCACTAATACATCTTCAACAACTCCAGCCACTGTAATAATACTTTTATCTGCTAACACAAAATGAGCTACCGACCATTTTAAGGGAGGGAGCCTCAAAACATCATATACAGACAAAGGCATTATACTAACACACGCTCCTAAATCACACATGCAGTCAGAAAATATCACACCTCCAATGGTACAGTCAACCATGCATGGGCCTGGGTCACTACATTTTTCAGGTATATTTCCCATTAAAGCAGATATAGAACTACCTAAAGGAATAGTTTCTAATTCATTAATTTTGTCTTTATGTATGCATAAATCCTTTAGAAACTTTGCGTATTTAGGTACCTGTTGAATAACATCAAAAAGGGGAACAATTACCTCAACCTTTTTGAATATTTCTGCCATTTTGGGATCAGGTTTCAACTACTTCCTGGGCTTCCTTGCAAGTTGTGGAAATGGAATAGGACTGGCGTTTTCTACAGTGCCTGCGCCCTTTGGTGCTTCTTCTTGTGATTTAGCGTCTTCTTCCTCAGCCATGTCCTATATATCCTTTTCTTCCTCAACATCTTCTAATTCCACTACCTCTTTAGCTGAGGCGTGTTCAGGTGGGTTTGGCTCTTTCTGATTCCTCTATTGCAATGTGGTTCCAGACCTTAGGGTGATGGCATTAATGCCACCCTTTAGATTGGGTAATGGTTGAGAAGGGAGTCCACCAAATCTTGAGGACTGGTTGTTGGAGTTGTTCAGTGATCCAATCTGTGAGACAAGGGCTTGCAAGGTAGAATTCAGACCATTCAGAGTAGCAGTAAAGTTGTTTTCCATGGCCTGTTGTCTCCGATCAATAGATTGTAGTAACTCATCATTAGGAGATAAAGAGGGACAAGTGATCTGAGAGGTCTGCTGAGATGCTTGAGGCTGTCTTAGATGAGGTGCTCTGTAGGCCTGATTCTGATTCTGCTGCCTGAAGTTGTTATTGTTATTCCACCTCTGATTTCCATTGTTATCTCTGCCTCCTCTGTTATGATTGTCCCTCCAACCCTAGTTAGAATTATCTTTCCAGCCTTGGTTAGAGTTATCCTGCCATCCATGGTTATAGCTGCCACCTTGATTGTACCCTTGATTGGGGCGGTCATAGAAGTTATGAGTGGCTGCTACAGTGTGGTCTTCCGGTTGGAGTTGCAGACACTCATCAGTGTAATGACTATAATCTGCACAGATTCCACATACTCTTTGTGGAACCAACTGCTGGCTGTGCTGTGGTGGAGAAGGCTGAACTTGCTGAGTCTGTTCTTGACTTAGCTGCATCTGCTTCAGCAAGTTAGTCATTTCACATAAGCTTTGAGCTACAGCAGCAGTCTCTTTGCTAGTGGATACCTCTGCAACAGCTCTTGACCGACTTTGTTTCTACCTGTGATTCCTGGTAGATTCAGCTAAGTCGCTGATCAATTGCCATGCTTCTTCCGTAGTCTTGTACTTTTTCATAAACCCATTGCTAGCACCTTCCAATGTGGTTCTATCTTGAGATTTCATGCCCTGTGTAAAGTAGCCGAGCAACACTATCTTGTCAATCATATGGTGGGGACATGCTTCTATAAGATTATTGAAGCGTTCCAAATATTCATAGAGAGTCTCAGATTCATCTTGAACGATCATGGACATGTCTTTCCTCAGTTTATCGGCAACCTCAGCTAGAAAGAATTTCTCCAAAAATTCTCTTCTAAGCGTATCCCAATTGGAAACAGTTGTTCCGGGTTGAGTGTAGTACCACTCTCTTGCCTTTCCCTTAAGAGAGAATGGGAAGGCTTTTAACAGAATGGAAATTTCATCAGTGCCATCACGCTTAACAGTAGAACAAGTAGTCTGAAAATCCCTAAGATGCTTGATAGGCTCTTGAGCAGGTAAGCCATGAAACTTGGGCATCAAGTTTAGTAGTGAAGACTTAATTTCGAAATCCACAGCCACTGCTGGGTGGTGTGCCTGGAATGGTTGTAGTGTAAAATCAGGGGCTCCTTCCTCCTGGATAGTGACTCTCCTAGGTGCTGCCATGTCACCTGCACGTAAATCAACTGGATCAGTAGAGAGGGAGCTTGTTTCTTCCTTAGATGATGTTTCAGGTTCGTCCTCAAAGAGGACTCACTGACGCTGAGCTTTCCTTATACGTAAAATAGTTCTTTCAATCTCATGGTCAAATACTGGCAAGCTTGGATCAGGAAGTGAATGCGTCATTTAACGAAAGAAACGTATAGCTCATAGTGACAAAATAAAAAGAAAAAATTACAATTAAATAAATGCCAATCAATAAATTATCACACTGTTGCAACTCCCCGGCAACGGCGCCAAAAATTGATGCGGCGGAAATTGGCAAGTTAAGAAATTATTAATAGAAATACGTTGCAAGTACAGCCCTTAACCAGCCGAAAATCCGCTTATCTATTTAGAAGTGTTGTCACAATATTGAAATTAAGATAATGGGAGTATGAATCCTAGGTCGTCTCCCAACAAGTTGCAGAAAGATGTGCTATTTTATCAATCAGGTGTTTTCAAAAATGGTTGAGTTGATAAATAGGAAATTAATTTAGAGAATTTAATTAATTTTAAATAAAACCTTGACTGGGAGTAGATTAGTTGGAAGCCCTATTCTTGTTGAAGTACTCTCAAGATTAATTAATAATTGGAAGTTGCTCTACTTAGTTATCCCTTACTAGGTAAAGGAAAGTCAAGCAAATTGGAAAGCTGTTCTAGTCACAAGTCCTAATCCTCTCCCTTGGGAAGGACTAGTGTCAATGATTAGAGGGTGATCCAACAATAAACCCAATTATAATTTCTCTCTTGAGTGATTCAACTCAAGGTTTCCTTTCAATCATCTCCCAATCAAGTTATGGAACTACTCACTCATCATAATTATAAACTTCACAGAATCAATGGGGAAAATAAAAGAAGACATGATAAATAATAATGAAAGGGATTAATTGAAAATAAAAATAGTCTATATTAATAACTTGTGAAAATAATCAAATGTCAACTCTGGAGGAATTAGGAATATGGAAGAATAAATGAAAAGTAAATAACAGAATATAATGACTAGTACCGGAGGTAGACTCTTCTCAAAAGCTAAAGCCAAAATCTTCAAAATCCTAATGAATGTCCAAGTGAGTAAAACCTAGGAGAGGAGTAAATTCAGATCTAAAAACTAAAAATTATGCGGAACGAAAATGTTGTTCTCTGTCTCTGCATGTTCCCTGCCTCTAATATGTGTTTCTGGGCCAAAAACTAGGTTGAAATCCGGCCTAGAAACTCTGCCAGTGACTTCTAAAAGTCTGTAGATCGCGCACATCACGCGGCCGCGTCGTCCACGCGTTCGCGTCACTCGGCGTTTCTCGTACCACGCGTGCGCGTCGTCCACGCATTCGCGTCGTTCATGCAGCTTCCAATTTGCGCGGTTGCGTCAGGCACGCGAGCGCGTCACTGTTATTTCTTCCATTTCGCGCGGTCGCGTCAGCCATACGACCGCGTGACTTCTCGCTGGTTATCTCCTCAATTCTTTGTGTTCCTTCCGTTTTTGCATGCTTCCTTTCCATCCTCTAAGCCATTCCTGCCCTGTAATTCCTGAAATCACTTAACACACATATCAAGGCATCTAATGGTAATAAGAGAGGATTAAATGAAAGAAAATAAAAGCTAAAAAAGCATGTTTTCAATCATAGAGTATTTTTAGGAAGGAATTGTAATTACATACAAATCATATGAATAAGTGGGCAAAGACTTGATAAAACCACACAATTAAACACAATATGAATAAAAAAATAGTGGTTTACCAAATATTCAATCTAAACCACATATATCACTACAATTAACCCTTAAACTCAAAATCTCACAAATCCATAAGAGGGATTGGGTTCTTACCTTTCCCAAATGTCGTAGGATCACAACCCAATAATTTTCTCAAGTTAGATTGATCATAAACACATCAAAATATCAAAATTTCAAAACCCCAAACAATAGATTTTCGAATTTTGAAAGGAAAGGCTGAGAAAGAAAATGGGATTTTCTCACCATTTTCTTGGGTGGGTTTTTAGAGCTCTTCATGGTGATTGCGTGGCCACAAACGGTGCGACGATCGGAGCTCCATAGCTCAAGTTATGAGCTTGGGAAGTTAGAGGTGGATAGTGTCAATGGAGAGTTTCTCTCCTTCTTCCCATCTTAGCTGCATGTGTTGTGTTTTGTGGCTGAGTATGGTTCATTAATGGTGTTATATGTGTTAGGCTTGGGCCCAACTTGGGTCCGGTCTAACCCGTTAACGTTTTTGGTCATTTTGTCAAACCTTTAAAACTAGTGCCGGTATTTAACTTTAATTTATTTCCTAAGGTTTTCTACTATTTTTATTATTCTCGTACAGTACCAGACAGACTTAAGCCGGTACTGCCGGTTAATTTACCGGTATGTGTTTTTATGCAATTTTTCAAAGAAAATTACATTTTTCGACTCAGAAAAATATAATGAGTCCAAATATCATATTTAATTTTCCTAATTAACATTCTACATTTTTGGAACCTATTTTGTTCAATTTAATTATTTAATTAAACAGTTAATTAATCGCGGTTCTTACATTCTCCCCACGAAATAAGAAATTTTGTTCCCAAAATTTAGTGATCACCTGAGAATAGCTCGGGATAATCCTTCCGTATTTAGCAGTTTTCTCACGCTAGTGTCGTCAATCCGCACCAGTGTTACTAGAAACGTCAAGTTCTCCTTTAGTTAAATCGACTCAGCCTCTAACATATGAGCTGCATTCGACGTGTACTTACGGAGTTGTGACACGTGGAATACGTCATGTAAGTTAAACAAATGCGACGACAAAGCTACTTGATATGGCACCAGTGCGAATCACCTCAAAATCTCAAATGGTCCTATATACCTCGAATTCAACTTCTTTGTTTTAATTACTCTTCCAATACCAGTTGTCAGAGTAACCTTTAGAAATACGTGCTCACCCACTTCAAATTCCAACGGTTTCCTTCTCTGATCCGCATAACTCTTCTGTCGGCTCTGTGCCGTTAAAATTCTAGCTCGAATCTTTTTTATCTTCTCAGTAGTCTTGGCTACCAAATTTAGACCCAACACATTTGCTTCACCGGCTTCATACTAATAAAGTGGAGATTGGCACTTTCATCCATACAAAGCCTCGTACGGAGCCATCCCAATGCTCGCATGGTAGCTGTTGTTGTACGCAAACTCCACCAATGGCATGTAATGGTCCCCACACCCCGGTTGATACAAAACCCACACCCTTAGCATATCTTCCAACGTCTGGATAGTTCGTTCTGACTATTCACCCATTTGCGGATGATATGTTGTGCTGAGACATAGCCTCATACCAGAAGCTCTTTGGAAAGCTCCCCAAAACCTTGATGTGAATTGGGGATCACGGTCCGACACTATGCTTGATGGCACTCTGTGTAACCTTACAATTTCCTTGATGTACAACCTCGCTAATTCTTCCATTGAATAGTTCACTCGGATAGGCAAAAAGTGACCAGATTTGGTTAAGCAATCCACGATCACCCAAATCGCATCAAATCCTGACCTTGTCCTCGGTAAATCGATCACAAAATCCATTGTGATTCCTTCCGAATTCCACTAAGGAATCTCAAGTGGCTATAACATTCCCAACAGTCTCTGGTGTTCTATCTTCACCTTCTGACACGTCAGACACTTAGATACAACTGCAGCTATATCACTCTTCATCCCAGGCCACTAGAACATCTTCTTTAGATTATAGTACATCTTCGTACTTCCTGGATGAATAGAAAACCTACTGTTATGAGCTTCCAACAATAACTCTTGTCTCAAACTTCCAACATCCAGCACATAAATTCTCTCATTATACCTCCACAACCCTTAATCATCCTTAGTAAACTCTCCATGCCTCTTCTTGCCAATCGGTTGAAATAATCTTTGAAGTTCCTGCTCATTTTGTTGAGTCCTCTGAATTTTTTACTTAAAAGTACTTGAAATTTGCAACTGGTTCAAACAAGCAATTCTGACAACTTCACCAATGTCCAACTTAAGATCTACAAATTTATCCACTAACTCCTCTTCTTTAATCCTCATCCAAGCTATCGTAAAAGATTTTCTACTCAATACATCAGCCACAACATTTGCCTTTCCCGGGTGATAACTCAATTCAAAATCATAATCTTTCAGCAACTCCGTCCGCCTCCTCTGACGCATATTGAGCTCTTTCTTATTAAAGATGTACTTGAGACTCTTGTGATAAAAAATGACTCTAAACCTTACCTCGTACAAGTGGTGCCTCCAAATCTTTAATACAAACATAATCACTGCCAATTCCAAGTCATGAGTTGGGTAATTTACTCTATTTGGTCTCAGCTGGCGCGATGCGTAAGCCACCACGTTCCGGTGTTGCATCAACACGCAGTCTAAACCCTTTAACGAAGCATCACAGTACACTTCAAACGGTTCATGCGGTTCAGGTAGAATTAAAACTGGCGCTAAACTCAACTTTTGTTTCAAAGTTTGAAAATTCTCTTCACATTTCGACATCCACACAAACGGTATCTCCTTCTGGGTTAACTTAGTCATTGGTAATGTAATTCGAGAAAATCCCTCGATGAATCTTCGGTAATATCTGACAAAACCCAAGAAACTCCTAACCTCAGTCATTGTAGTCAGTTTCTCCCATTCCATCGCTGCCTCCACTTTCAAAGGATCCACCGTTATTCCGTCCTTACTCACCACGTGACCTAAGAACTTCATTTCTTCTTTCCAAAACTCACACTTCGACAATTTGGCATACAATTTCCACTCCTTCAGGATTTGCAACACAATCCTCAGGTGCTCTTCATGTTATTCTACCATCTTTGAGTAAACTAAAATGTCATCTATGAAAACCACCACGAATTTGATCAAGAAGAGACAAAATACTCTGTTCATGTAATCCATGAACACAGCGGGTTCATTCGTCAACCCAAAAAACATCACCGCAAATTCATAGTATCCATGGCGCATCCTGAAAGTAGTTTTTGGAATGTTATCCTCCTTCACTCTTATCTGATGGTATCCAGACGTCAAATTAATCTTCAAAACACCCCAGCTCCTTGCAGTTGGTCCATTAAGTAGTCAATTCTAGGCAACCGGTACTTGTTTTTCACAGTCACCTTGTTTAACTGCCGGCAGTCCACGCAAAGTCGCATTCCTCCATCCTTCTTCTTCACCAATAAAACTGACGCTTCCTAAGGAGACACACTCGGTCGAATGAACATCTTGTTCATAAGCTCTTCCAACTCAGTCTTAAGTTTAACCAGCTCTATCGGAGCCATTCGATATCGTGCAATCGACACTGGTCCGGCTCCCAGCACCAAGTCAATCTCGAATTCAATCTCCCTTTGAGGTGGAAATTCAGGAATATCTTCTGGGAACACTTCAGGAAAGTCTCTAACTACCAAAATTTGGTCTAACCTCTGATCATCACCTAACGCATTTGTAGCCAATAATATATAACACTGACATTCCCCTCCACTACAGTTCACCAATACAGAGTTTAACTAATAGCCCTCAACTTCCACTGCTCTACCTTCTCCTTCGGGCATAAACCGAATAGATCACTCAAAGAAATCCAACAAAACCCGATTTTTGGACATACAGTCAAACCCCAAAATCATCTCCAACCCAACCATTGACAAATAAATTAAGTTCATGAATAAATTCTCTATCCTTAAGCATGAAAGGTACTTGCCTACAACCTAACTTTGCCACAACCATCTGATACGGAGTATGCACATGTAGATCAAAAGCTAATTCTGACATTTTCAACCCTAGTTCCTCAACCTTATCAAATGCAATGAAAGAATGCAAAGCCCCATTATCATACAATGCAACCAATATTTTATCACCAAATAAACAGTTACCTCTCATCAGAGGATCTGCCTTTGCAACATCATTGGCATTCAAAGCAAATACTCGCCCTTGGTGCTGATTGCGACCCACATTCGGATTTCTCCTACGAGTACAATCCTTTACCATGTGACCAGACAATTCGCAATTGAAGCAACCACCTATACCCAACTTGCACGAGTCATTCGGATAAAATTGCCCACAACAATTGCAAGTTAAATCTGAGAAAGCCTTACTCTGATTACCTCTCCCTCTCACCGGGTGGTACTGACCATGGTTGTCCCTCCTAAAACTTCCTTGACCTTGAGGCACATGTCCTCCTCTCTTGAAGTTCTGACCCGTTGGCTGAAAGTACTTGCCTCGGCCTCTAGCATTCTTTCCTCCTCAGTTATCTCTCGCCAATGTCACCTTCTTAGCACAATACTCCACCACCATTGCTTTGTTCACAAGCTCAGAAAACACTTGAATATCCAAAGGAGCTACAGCCATCATGATGTTGTCCCTCAAGCCTCCTTGGTACTTAATACATTTTCAGCTCTCATAGGACTCTGGGGCACCTTGACATATCCTAGAGAACCTACAAAGCTTTCCAAACCGACTTGTGTAATCAGCCACAGATAGTGAGCCTTGCTTCAGCTGCATAAGTTCCAACTTCTTTGCATCCCTTACAGATTCAGGAAAATATTTCTTGTAGAAAGCTGTCTGCAATACATCCCAAGGAATGTCGGCATTCTGAAGCTGCAGTAAGTAGCATTCTCCTTGCCACCAGTGTCGGCCTCTCCTAAAAGTTGATACGCCGCAAACTTCACAAATTGGTTAACCGGGACAAGCTGAATTTGTAATGCATGCTACATAGCCTGGAACCAATTGTCCACTTCTGTAGGGTTAGTCGATCCTCTGAATATTGGTGGATGAACCTTCAGAAACGAAGCCAAAGTCATTGGAATGCCTCTCATGTCATTACCATTCCCGTCTCTATTTCTGTTTCTCGCCGGTTGCCCCAATCTCTGTAAACCTTGTAAGGTCGTAGCAGCATTCACCTCCATGGTATTAGCCAAGTTATCCATCGTCGGCATGAACTCGGCATGGTTATCGGCTAGTCAGTCATTCTCAGTTCCTCACCGTGTACGAGTATGATCTCGTCCTCAAGTAGCCATTAGGATTCCTGTCTACACCCAACAGTCGATATCAAGGTGATCAATCTCAATATCAAAAGCCTAATGCTTCAGTTATCCCAAAAAGGCACTCACAAATAAGCATGTTATGCAATATCAAGTAGATAACATAAATAACATCAAAGGAAAAGACACAGAGTATGCGATGAAGCACAATCGGTCCATCCCTCAGGCTCACGAGGATGAACCGCTATGATACCACTAAATGTAACACCCCAATTAGCCTAAGCTTTACTTCGCATCGTAAAGCAAAGATTAATCAAGGATTACGACGAAGCTACAAATTTAAAGCACAAGATAATGATATAAGATAACAAAAGATAACTATATAAGAGGATATAATAGTCATAAGAAACTAGCCTCAATCTACGGAGTTTAGGCCGACTAGGGTTATACAGACATACATAGTTTTGCGAGTTAAAACAGCATACACAGAATTTCATACTCTCAAGGTAAGCCTCTAAGGCAAATATAAATACAAAAGTGAGAGAACTTAAAACAAAATAGCCAAAAGACTCCAAAACATGATAAAGCGTGCATACGCATAGAGGTATGCGTACGCACAAAAGGCAAAATTTTTCTTGTTGAGTGCACGCATAGAAACGTGCAATCGCTCCCAACAGAATGCATTTCCCAGCGTGTGCGTGAGTACAAGGTTGTACGTACGTATAACTTACAAACTTTGCAGGGTGTGTGTGCGCACCAGAGTTTGCTAACGCTCCCAACAGTAGGCATCTCCCTGTGTGTGCGTGCATACCATAGTGTGCATACGCACATTTTCAAAAATTCACAGGGTGTGCGTGTGCACAAGGCTGTGTGTATGCACAAGTCAAAATATAGCCATTGTTTAGAGTGCGCGCACAGCAGTGTGCGTGCACACACAAACCAGAAATAAAAAATTCTGCAACATCACAAAATTTCATATTTCTGACATCAACTTCTGACGATCATATCTTTTTCTACAAAATTTTTATTTCTACAAAATTTATATTATTTTAAAACTCTTTGAATTATCTTTAACTTGATACAAAAATCATTCAATTTCAAAAACCGTAGCTTAAGATATGGAACGTCAAAGTTCACAAAAAATCCATTTTTACCAAAAATCTCTAAACCTCAATTTTACCAAACTCTCCATCCAAAATCACTTATTTCACATTCAAAACAGTCCTAATGTACCTAGATCATATTCACATATCCTCCAATTCATTCCATAACCTAAAATTCACATTTTCATCATTTTCATACCAAATTATCAATCAATTCATTAACCTCTCAAACAATGTGCAACAACATCATATATCAATAATTCCTCATATACAAATCCATCACTTGCCACCCATCATTATCATAATAGAGCCCTTCTTGGTGATCGCGTGGCCATAAATGGTGCAGCGGTTGGAGCTCTGTAGCTCAAGTTATAAGCTTGGGAAGTTAGAGGTAAATAGTATCAATGGAGGGTTTCTCTCCTTCTTCCCATCTCAGCTGCATATGTTGTGTTTTGTGGCTGAGGATGGTTCATTAATGGTGTTATATGTGTTGGGCTTGGGCCCAACTTAGTTTTGGTCCAATCTGTTAGCGTTTTTGGTCCGTTTGACCCAATTTTGGGTCAAACCTTTAAAATTAGTGCCTGGTTTTCAACTTTAATTTATTTCCTAAGGTTTTCTACTATTTTTATTATTCTCGCACTGTACCAGACAGATTTAAACTGGTACTGCCGGTTAATTTACTGGTACATGTTTTTAAGTAATTTTCCGAAGAAAATTACATTTTTTGACCTAGAGAAATCATCTGAGTCCAAATATCATATTTAAATTTTCTAATTAACATTCAAAATTTTTGGAACCTATTTTGGACAATTTAATTATTTAATTAAACGGTTAATTAATCGCGGTTCTTACATTAAATCTATGTGTCATATGCAATATATGAATTTAATTATAAAAAATTTAACCATATATTTTTTACCTTAAAAAAGTAGTTTATCTTACCAATTTGTGCAGCACAGCATAAATAATTGCCTTTAGAATCAATTTAAGTAAAAAACGTGAATTAGTAACTTTTTTAATTTTCGTGTATTATTTTTAGTATTTATAAAATTGGTGATTAAGTAATATCTAAAATAAAGGAAAAAAAACCCATTTTAGAGATAATTTTGAGATTTTGTATACAAAATTTAACTCCATAAGAATTTTGACAAAAAATATTAAAAATTCACCAGAGCTTCAAAACAATGCTTGGTGGATGATGGAGGAAAATCGTCGGTAAAAAATTTCTCAAAATAACTTTGTTGCAAGTATAGTTCTAAACCGACAAGCAATCCTCGGTCATTGTTTAATTCGTTTGTCACTTAAGCAAATCCAATAAAAATAACCGAAGTATTTAAACCTCGGGTCGTCTCTCAAAGGAATTACAGGGAAGTGTACTTCTTATTAGTTATGGTTTTGTATATTTTTGGGTTTTGGGTTTGATAACAAGAAAATATAAATTGCGAGAAAATAAATTAACAACTAAGAAAGGTCCTAGCACGGGTTGAGAATTGGAATTCCTATCCTCGTTATCATCGTCAATTGTGATGGTAAGTGCAAATTGCTCTCACTTAGTTAACCTCTAGTAATTGAAGGAAAGTCAAGTGAGAAAAATCAACTTAAGTTCACAAGTTCTAATCAAAGACTAGTTTAGTGAAGCTCAAGCCAACTAGCAACTTTCAATTACCAATTAACAAGAGACTTTGACAATTCAAGAGTCTCCAAATCACCAACCCAAGCCAAGAACACACAAATTTATTCTAAAATCCAACCAAGCATTTTATCAAACACTTGGAAAGCACAAAATAAAAGCATAGAAAATTAATAAGAGATAGTAAAATCTAAGACTAATAAATGCAAGGAATAAATAACCAACAATTAAAGAAAGAAACCATAAATATGAGAAGATAAAAAAGAGAAGATAAACTAAGATGTTAGAATAATAAGAGGTGGAAGACAAACTAAATTAAAGCAAGATGGAAATCTGAATTTGAAAAGAAATAAAACTAAAAGAAACCTTGCAACCTAGAGAGAGGAGAGAGGAGAGAGCCTCTCTCTCTAAAAACCTACATCTAAAACTAAGGTGTGTGAATCAATGGTTGAATCCCCCCATCCAACTTCACTACCCAGCCTTTTATCTTCATTTTTGGGCCTGAAACTAGATCAAAAGCAGCCAAAAATCACCTCCAGTGTTTTCCCTTTACTGAGGCACGTGACACTCGTCACGCGTATGTGTCAACAACGCGCACGCGTCGCTTTGATAATTCACTGACCACGCGTACGTGTCATTTGGACTATGGCTTGGTCACGCGTACGCGTCATCCATGTGTACGCGTCGACATTCAGCTTCTCAAATCTCCAAATTCTTGTGTTCCTTCCACTTTGGCATGCTTCTTTTCCATCCTGTAAGCCATTCCTGCCCTATAAAACCTGAAAACACTTAACACACATATCACGGTATCGAATGGTAATAAGAGAAGATTACAAATTAGCAATTTTTAAGGCCAAAGAAGCATGTTTTCAATCATAGCACAAAATTAGGAAGAAAACTTAAAAACATGCAATTTATACGAATAAGTGTGAGAATAATTGACAAAATTCACTCAATTCAATCCAAAATATACTCTAAAATAATGGTTTATTAGTGGACGAACTTATTAACCCATTTGAAAACAAATTATTAAGTAATGATTTTGTTATGCGTATAATGTTAATACAACTTTTTGTGTTTTCAAATAATGAAATTGTATTTTGTTATGAAACGTTCAAGCAATTGCATATGAATTAATGACATTTTTATATATCTTAATAATGTATGATCTCTTAAAAGCTTTGGGTTTTTTTTTAAACATTATTATTTGTAATGTTGTGACATTCATGTCACAATTGTCTATTTCACTCTCAAGTAAACATGAGCTAATGAGATCCAAATGTTTTCGAAATTATTTTCTCTAATAAAATAGTAAACCAATTAGACATAATGCGATGAATATTTCTATATACTGTAACATATTTCAGATGTCTACTCTATACCTATGTGTAATGGACAGTATATTTATTTTCTCGTTTAAAATTGTAACTTATATTTTGTCTACACCATAATATTTGTATGTTTGTACCATTTTAATATTATAATTATTATTTTATATAATTTCACGATAGACAACAATACAATCAATTTCATTAGAAACAAATGGACATACATAGAAATATATATGATAAAGTTGCAAGCATTTCATAAACGATATTATATATATTATATAACACATAATAGTCTTCATTTGGTTACACATGTCCATAATAATATTTATATGATATTATTGAAGAGAGAACTTTTGTGTGGTCTAGAATTCAGAATAAATTTTCGTTGCAAGTATAGTTTCTAAACCAACAAAAATCCTTTCTTACAAACGTTTTGGTTGTCATAAGTAACAAACCCCTTTAAAATTGATAACCGAATATTTAAACCTCGGGTCGTCTTCTCAAGAAATTACAGGGAGTTGTTCTTATTATTGGTTATGCAAAGATATATTTTGGGGTTTTCAAAAGAGTTAAACAAGTAATGTAAAATAACAAGTCGTCAAAATAAAAACTAATAAAGCTCCTGGCAAGATATGAGAACTGGAAATCATATCCCAATTATCCTTATCAATTGTGATGAGAATTGGATTTTTCTCCTACTAAGTTAACCTCTAACTATGAAGGTAAGTCAAGTGGATGAATTAATTTTAATTCCTCAGGTCCTGGTCTTTCCTTGGGAAAGGCTAGAGTTATTGGAACTCGAATTAATTCTTGAAGAATTCTAATTTTCGGTCAACAATGAGTTTGATAACTCAAGAGTCACCAATTAATCAACCAGAGCCAAAAGGTAAAAAATCTAAATTATCTATATAAATAAAGGAAAGCAATCATAAATTTGAAATACCTCGAATTATATTAAATAGAAAGTTAGATTGAACATAGAAATCCATAAGCCAAATTGGCTACATCAAATAATCAACTAAAGTAATAAATAAAAGTAGAAAATAAATTAAAGGAACATTGAACCTGTGATGAAGAAGTTGAAATCCTAATCCTAATCCTAATCCTAAATCCTAAGAGAGAGGAGAGAACCTCTCTCTCTAAAAACTACATCTAAAACCTAAAATTGAATTATGATCTAATATGAATTGATATTCTGAATCTCTGCATGTTCTCGGACTTTAATCTGTGTTTCTGGGCCGAAAACTGGGATGAAATGTGGCCCAGAATCTGTGCCAGTGACTTCTGTAATTCTGCAGATTGCGCTCGTCACGCGTCCGCGTCGTCCACGCGTTCGCGTCACTCAGCATTTCTTGTACCACGCGTGCGCGTCGTCCATGCTTTTGCGTCGTTCGTGCAGCTTCCAATCCGCGCAGTCGCGTCAGGCACGCGAGCACGTCACGGTATTTCCTTCTACTTCGCGCGGTCGCGTGAGCCATGCGACCGCGTGACTTCTCGCTGGTCATCTCCTCAATTCCTTGTATTCCTTTCATTTTTGCATGCTTCCTCTTTATTCCTTACGCCATTCCTGCCCTATGAAGCCTGAAACACTTAACATACAGATCACGGCATCGAATGGTACGAAGGAAGATAAAAATATACAACAAAAAGGTCCTTCATAGGATATTTTTAGGAAGGAATTGTAAATACATGCAAATCATATGAATAAGTGGGTGAAAAGCTTGATAAAACCACTCAATAAAACACAATATAAACTATAAAATAGTGGTTTATCAACTTTCCCACACTTAAACATTAGCATGTCCTCATGCTAAACTCAAGGAGACTAAATAAATGAATAGGGAAAGGCAAGATTCATGCAATGCAACCTATGAATGTGAATGCAACTACATGCTAAAATGATTCTACCTACTTGGTGAAAAAGTAAATAAATCTTTCAAGAATAAACATGAGCTGGATTTTACTAATTCAAATCACATAATAAAAGACAAGTAAACTTGTAAGAAGATAGCTCATGAAAGCAGGGAACATAGAATCAAGCGTTGAACCCTCACTGGTGGTATATATCACTCTAGTCTCTCTAGTGTATAGGGTAATCACTCTACTCTTCCCTAGTCATGCTTTCTAAACCTTGTTCTTCATCCAACCAATCAACAAATATTTAATGTATACATACAAACATCATGAAGTCTTTTTCAAGGTTGTAATGGGGCTAAAGTAAGGGTAAAGGTATATATATAAGGCTAAGTGAGCTAATAATTGAACCCTTGATTAGTCTAAGATGTCACCTAACATATACATACTCTATATAATCTATAAATCTTGCCTAACTGTCCAATTTTCCCACTTGTGTGTTACATATTCATGCACCAATTTTATTTTTGATTTTATTCCATGTGCATTGATTCTTTAATTTTTTTGCATTGGGGTAATTTTTGTCCCCTTATTTAATTACTTAATAATTTTTTTCTTTTTTTCTTTTTTTTTGAAATATAAGTATAATATATCAATGCACATGGTGTTTTAATTATTTTGATTTCACATGAGCATGCTCCCAAATTTCAAATAATTTATTCACTTGAATACCTTTTTCCTATCATCCCATGTTCCCATAAATTTCCCCACACTTAGTTGATACATAATTTCTATCTTAAGCTAACCAAGGATTCAACTTGAGATTTTTAATTTGTTTTTCTTCTTAAGGCTAGTAATGTGGTTATAGAACAGAAGGGGGTTAAAAGGCTCAAGGGGGCTAACAAGGATGACATAAAAGGGTAGGCTTATTTGGGATAAGTGAGTTAATAATCAAATATGGCCTTAATCATATGCAAGCATGTAAATACACTAAATAATGGACATATAGAATGGAACAAAACAACGATTGCAATCATAGATAAGAAAACACACAAGAATAAAAATTTATGGTTAAATAATGTAACCATGTAAATAAGCTCAAAATCTCACGGGTTGTGTGTTCTTTAGCTCAAAAACCATGTTCCAATTTACAATCTTCAAACAAATTTAACACATAGAAAATTTTAATTTTTAATTTAAATTAGTGAAATATTATAAAATAAAATCTTGAAAAGAAATTTATTACTTCAACCAAGTGGTGGTAAAATATGCACAAAATCTAACTATAATGCAATCAAACATGCAAATGCAAGAACTAACTACAGAGAAGTTTAAACATTGGTGTTGAGTCAGAAAATAACTAACCCATGGAGATCGGTATCGACCTCCCCACACTTAAAGATTGCACCGTCCTCGGTGCATGCTGAGATATGCAAGTCGATGGGGTTGTGGTTCCTCAGCTGGTGCTCTATTTGTTCCGCTCTTCGCCGGTGGCTTGTTAGAGGCTTTCTCGTTACCCTTTTTGGTGGCCATCCTGAAAAAGGGAGAAAGGAAAGGGTCATGTAATTCAAATAGCTAGAACCGGGAGGAGGAAGGTTCAAGTGATAATCAATGCCAAGGTAAGGGATAATGTCTTAAATACATGGTCGCGACCACATACAATTAGGACATCAATGGAAAATAGCAAGGCATATTAAAGTAATTAGATGCAAGATGTGTAAAAGCATTCAGGCAAAGGCATGAGAAGCATAGGTCAAGCATCAATTGTTAAAATAAAATGGATTAAAGAGCACTTGTATGATGACAATTGTGAATGATAATCACAAATATAGGTGGATTACAAGTATTGTGAGTTAAAAGAGGAATGAAAGTAATAAATCCAAATATATATGAGAGCCAAATTCAAAATATCAATTGTCAAACCAATCCTTATAATATCCACAAGCTCAGTTATAATAAAGTAAAATCCAAATAAAGCTCCAACACCAACATAAAAATGTATGAAAATAAAAAAAGAAAGAAAGAAGAAAGAAGAAAGAGGGAAGAAGGAGGAAGGGGAAGAAAAAGATAAGATATTTTGGCAAATTAAGATAAGTTGTGCGCCGCTTGTGACGCGGACGCGTGAGTGACGCGTTCGCGCGGGTAGCACGTAAGTGAGGTGACGCGAGAGCGTCGGTCACGTGGACGCATGACATGGTTTGTGCTAGTGGCGCGAGGGCAGCCTCGCGCTCGCACAACTCTCTGTTCGAAAATCATGTTGCCACTTTTGAGGGTGACGCGGTCGCGTGGTTGACGCGATCGCGTGGATGGCTAAATTATGAAAACGACGCGGACGCGTGAGGCACACGTTCGCGCGGCAGGGCTTGTGCGGCTAGCACAGGTTCAACCCAGCTCTAGCGTAACTTTCGGCCATACACCCTTTGGACGTCGATTTACAGGGCCACGCGGTCGTGTGGGTGACGCGGATGCGTGGGGAGGCTATTTCGTTAATGACGCGATCGCGTCATCCACGCGGTCGCGTGGATTAATTTGTGCCAAAGGCACGCATCTAGCAACGCTCTCGCGTAACTCTCTGTAAAGTTTCTTTTCTTCCTAAGGCACAGGGGACGCGGAAGCGTCGGTGACGCTGTTGCGTCACGTGCCCTTTTCTTCTTCTTTTTTTGTTATATAATGCAGTATATAGAATGCAATGTTTAATATGAATGCTATGCATGATTCCAGATTCAATAAAAATTCAAAAACAGACTGAAATGGAAAAGGAACGATCATACCATGGTGGGTTGTCTCCCACCTAGCACTTTTAGTTAAAGTCCTTAAGTTGGACATTTGGCGAGCTTCTTGTCATGGCGACTTGTGCTTGAACTCATCCTGAAACTTCCACCAATGCTTTGTCTTCCAATAAGCTCTATCCATACTAAGTAAATTCCTCAAGCTTTGGTGGAGTTCTTCACAAGCTTTGAGCTCCCAAAATTGATCCTCATATATTCCCGGATCCCAAATCTTGTTTCTACACCCGTCTTCAAGTTGATCATCATTGTTCCAGCCGGGTGGCCCAGCTTTAGAATTCTCACTGAAGCATCCAAATAACTTCCTAGACCCATTCAATTGAGCTCTATACCAACCTTTATGTTTAAATTTTGAGCACATAACCATGTTGAACCTTGCAAGATAATACTTACCACTAACCATCTTCCTTTTACTCTTGATGCCACATAGAGCTCTAAGTTGACTATCCGTCTCCAGTAGCCCATATTCAAGTGGGAAAGTAAAGGATAAGGATAGGAATTTTACCCACTTGAACGTTGTGTTGGACAGTAATGGTCTTGGGAGAGATATTTCTAATGAATTTGCAAGCTCCACTCCCTTGTGCTCTTCTCTGACAACATCCACCTCTTTGTAAGCTTTTTCAATATCAACCTCTTCCTCTTGGTAGCTTTCTTCCAATTCAATTTCTTCTTCATTGTTCACCAAGGGCATGGGAGGTTGTGCTTCTTCTTCTTTAGTCTCCATGTCAAGACCAATGGGAGAGGATACAAATGCAGATAAGAATTCATCAATGATTGAATCCATCTCTTGATCATCCCCTTCAAAGTCTTCAACCATGATATGCTTTGGAGGTTGTTGATGAGCGGATAATTTGTACGCTTTTTGGCATTGTTTTTAGTATGTTTTTAGTATGATCTAGTTAGTTTTTAGTATATTTTTATTAGTTTTTAGTTAAAATTCACTTTTCTGGACTTTACTATGAGTTTGTGTGTTTTTCTGTGATTTCAGGTATTTTCTGGCTGAAATTGAGGGACCTGAGCAAAAATCTGATTCAGAGACTGAAAAGGACTGCAGATGCTGTTGGATTCTGACCTCCCTGCACTCGAAGTGGATTTTCTGGAGCTACAGAAGCCCAATTGGCGCGCTCTCAACGGCGTTGGAAAGTAGACATCCTGGGCTTTCCAGCAATATATGATAGTC
>NC_029778.3:35728222-35728646 GCF_000817695.3 Arachis duranensis | reverse complement strand
CAACAAGTCAATATGATTTCTCAAAGTCTGTCTGGAATGCAAAATGCACCAGGTAGTACTAAGGAGGCTTCATCTGAGGAAGAAGCTTATGATCCTGAGAACCCTTCAATGGAAGAGGTGAATTACATGGGAGAACCCTATGGGAACACCTACAATCCTTCATGGAGAAATCATCCAAATTTTTCATGGAAGGATCAACAGAGACCTCAATAAGGTGTCAACAATAATAATGGTGGAAGAAACAGGTTTAGCAATAGCAAACCTTTTCCATCATCTTCTCAGCAACAGACAGAGAGTTCTAAGCAGAATAACTCTGACTTAGCAACCATGGTGTCTGATCTGATCAAAACCACTCAAAGTTTCATGACTGAAACAAGGTCCTCCATTAGAAATTTGGAGGGACAAGTGGGTCAGCTGAGCAAGA
>NC_029778.3:35725922-35726373 GCF_000817695.3 Arachis duranensis | reverse complement strand
GAAACCCTTCACCTATCAACTCCCATCTTTCTCTTCACCACTCACATCCATCCTTCAAAAAAAAAACCCCACCTACTTCACCATTCAAATTCAAACCACTTTCCCACCCAAACCCACCCTCAATTGACCGAACCCTACCCTTCCCCCACTCCTATATAAACCCTCCTTCACTACTTCATTTTCACACAACCTAAATACCACTTCTCCCCCCATTTGGCCGAACACAAAGCCATTCCCTTCTTCCTCATTTTTTCTTCTTCTACTCTCTTCTTTCTTCTTTTGCCTTCAGTTCTTCTTCTTCTACTCTCTTCTTTCTTCTTTTGCTCGAGGACGAGCAAACATTTTAAGTTTGGTGTGGTAAAAGCATTGCTTTTTGTTTTTCTATAACCATTTATGGCATCCAAGGCCAGAGAAACCTCTAGAAAGAGGAAAGGGAAGGCAAAAGCTTCCA
>NC_029778.3:35724120-35724879 GCF_000817695.3 Arachis duranensis | reverse complement strand
GAGACTGGGAAGTGCATGGATGAATCCATCATCCTTGGCAGACCCTTCCTAGCCACAGCAAAGGCTGTGATTGATGTTGATAGAGGAGAATTGATCATTCAAGTGAGTGAAGAATCCTTGATGTTTAAGGCTCAAGGATATCCCTCTGTCATCATGGAGAGGAAGCATGAAGAGCTTCCCTCAAAACAGAGTCAAACAGAGCCCCTACAGTCAAACTCTAAGTTTGGTGTTGGGAGGCCACAACCAAACTTTAAGTTTGGTGTTGAACCCCCACATTCAAACTCTAAAATTTTGGGAGGAAGGAGAGGCAGTGAACGCCACTGAGGAAGACCTCAATGGACGTCCACTAGCCTCCAATGAGTTCCCCAAGGAGGAACCATGGGAATCTGAGGCTCAACATGAGACCATAGAGATTCCATTGGACTTACTTCTGCCATTCATGAGCTCTAATGAGTATTCTTCCTCTGAAGAGGATGAGTATGTCACTGAAGAGCAAGTTGCTAAATACCTTGGAGCAATCATGAAGCTAAATGACAAGTTGTTTGGAAATGAGACTTGGGAGGATGAAGCTCATTTGCTCGCCAAAGAACTGGATAACTTGTCTAGGCAGAAACTGCCTCAAAAGAGACAGGATCCTGGGAAGTTTTCAATACCTTGTACCATAGGCACGATGACCTTCAAGAAGTCCTTGTGTGACTTAGGGTCAAGTGTAAACCTCATGCCTCTCTCTGTAATGGAGAAGCTAGGGATCTTTGAGGT
>NC_029778.3:35716488-35719947 GCF_000817695.3 Arachis duranensis | reverse complement strand
TGAGGGCGGGGCGTTAGTGACAGACGTAAAAGAATCACTGGATTCTATTCCGGTCTGATTGAGAACCGACAGATGGATAGCCGTGCCGTGACAGGGTGCGTTGAACATTTCCACTGAGAGGATGGGAGGTAGCCACTGACAACGGTGAAGCCCTTGCTTAAGCTTGCCATGGAAAGGAGGAAGAAGGATTGGATGAAGACAGTAGGAAAGCAGAGAGACGGAAGGGAAAGCATCTTCATACGCTTATCTGAAGTTCCTACCAATGAATTACATAAGTATCTCTATCTTTACCTTTATGTTTTATGCGTTTATCACCATACCCATTTGAGTTTGCCTGACTAAGATTTACAAGGTGACCATAGCTTGCTTCATACCAACAATCTCTGTGGGATCGACCCTTACTCGCGTAAGGTTTATTACTTGGATGACCCAGTACACTTGCTGGTTAGTTGTGTGAAGTTGTGTTTATGCCATGGTATTGAACACCAAGTTTTTGGTTTCATTACCGGGGATTATTTGAGTTGTGAAAAGTATTGATCACAATTTCGTGCACCAGTTGTACACCCTCCTCAACATTAGTTTCAAATGTCTTTGAAGGAGGCTCTATAACTTGACTTTCCCATGGAGGTTCAGCATCTCCTAAGTCTTCAATCACTGCCTCCTCTTTTTCTTCAATAATTCCGGCTTTCTCCACTTGTTCCAATACCAAATCGTGCTGCTCACTATCCACCGGAGTGCCTAACTTCTCCTTCCTACTACGTTCTTTAGTAGATTCTCCACATGAAGCCATGGGGGTTTCTTGAATGTCCAAACATCGGAAAGGTAATCGATTTATTGCTTGATCCAGGTGTTTAAGTATGAAATCGTATTCATCCTTGATGATTTCCTATTCAACTATTTCTTCACCTTCAAGTAAAAAATCCTCCTTGTTGTCTTTTTTCACTAGTTCTTCAATCGCGCTGTCAACTTCAAGGGTCTCTACTACCTTCACCTTTAGTGCCTCCTCTAGCTCCTTATGAAGTATGGATTTGCGAAGATGATCCTCTCTCTCTTGTTCCATGTCAATAGTATCAGTGGGATCATGTTGCTCTTGGATTGATGGATGTTAGTGCTCTTCCATGGATGGTGGTGATGGGATGGGTGGATCATTATGTGGTTGAGATGGAAGTGCATTAGAGCTCGAGGGTTGAATATTGGGGTATTTGGTGGTCCAATTTGGGCGGCGAGAGCTTGTATAGCAGAGTTTAGATCGGCAAATGCTTTCTTCATGGAGGTTTGGGGTGGATAGGAGGGTTCATTTGTTGGGAGAAAAGGTTCATAACACGGAGGTGGTTCCTCTTGATAAGGGTATGGAGATGGTGTATATTGAGGTGGTGGTTCTGGATATGGTTCATATGGTGGTTGGTGTGGTGGACAGTGGTTGGGGTCATATGGAGGTGAATGGTGGAAAGGGGGCTTGTGAGTGTGGTGGTTTAAAGCTATGTTGAGGAGGTGGTTTATTGGCATATGATGGGACATGTTGGTAACTACAAGGGGTCCACCATATCTATCATTTTGGTATGCATTGTAGAATGGTCTTCGTTCATGATATCTTGGAAGGTGTTATTGCCTAAAGGGTTGATCAGATCCTCTTGGCTCCGTCCATCTTTGATTGCTTTGGCCTTGATGCATATTCCTGTTATAGCTTCCTCTTCCTGCAACATAGTTGTAACTAGACTCATAGCCAAAGGGGTGAAAGTTCATAGTAGTAGGAGCGAATAAAAACAAAAACTAACAAAAAGAAAATATTTTGAAAAAGATATGATTTTTGAAAAAAAAAGATAAGATAAGATTTTGAAAAAGATGTGATTTTTGAAAAAGATTTGAATTAAAAAAAATTGAAATTAAAAAAAAAATATTTACAATAACCAATAATAAGGCACACGTTTGCAATTCCCCGACAACGACGCCATTTTGAAGAGAGAACTTTTGTGTGGTCTAGAATTCAGAATAAATTCCCGTTGCAAGTATAGTTTCTAAACCAACAAAAGTCCTTTCTTAGAAATGTTTTGGTTGTCACAAGTAACAAACCCCTTTAAAATTGATAACCGAGTATTTAAACCTCGGGTCGTCTTCTCAAGGAATTGCAGGGAGGTGTTCTTATTATTGGTTATGCAAAGATATATTTTGGGATTTTCAAAAGAGTTGAACAAGTAATGTAAAATAACAAGTCGTCAAAATAAAAACTAATAAAGCTCCTGGCAATGTATGAGAACTGGAAATCCTATCCCAGTTATCCTTATCAATTGTGATGAGAATTGGATTTTTCTCCTACTAAGTTAACCTCTAACTATGAAGGTAAGTCAAGTGGATAAATTAATTTTAATTCCTCAGGTCCTAGTCTTTCTTTGGGAAAGGCTAGAGTTATTGGAACTCGAATTAATTCTTGAAGAATTCCAATTTTCGGTCAACAATAAGTTTGATAACTCAAGAGTCACCAATTAATCAACCAGAGCCAAAAGGTAGAAAATCTAAATTATCTATATAAATAAAGGAAAGCAATCATAAATCTGAAATACCTCGAATTATATTAAATAGAAAGTTAGATTGAACATAGAAATCCATAAGCCAAATTGGCAACTGATGAGCGGATAATTTATACGCTTTTGGCATTGTTTTTAGTATGCTTTTAGTATGTTTTAGTCAGTTTTTATTATATTTTTATTAGTTTTTATTTAAAATTCACTTTTCTGGACTTTACTATGAGTTTGTGTGTTTTTCTGTGATTTCAGGTATTTTCTGGTTGAAATTGAGGGACCTGAGCAAAAATCTGATTCAGAGGCTGAAAAGGGCTGCAGATGCTGTTGGATTCTGACCTCCCTGCACTCGAAGTAGATTTTCTAGAGTTACAAGAAGCCCAATTGGTGCGCTCTCAATTGCGTTGGAAAGTAGATATCTAGGGCTTTCCAGCAATATATAATAGTCCATACTTTGCCTGAGATTTGATGGCCCAAACAGGCGTTCCAAGTCAGCTTCAGATATCCCAGCGTTAAACGCCAGAACTGGCACAAAAGTGGGAGTTAAACACCCAAACTGGCACAAAAGCTGGCGTTTAACTCCAAGAAAAGTCTCTACACATAGAAGCTTCAATGCTCAGCCCAAGCACACACCAAGTGGGCCTGGAAGTGGATTTTTACGTCATTTACTCATTTCTGTAAACCCTAGTCTACTAGTTCTCTATAAATAGGACCTTTTGCTATTGTATTTGGAGAAGCTTTCAATCTTCGGATCATCTTTTGATCATGTTTTTATGATTGAACCCTCTTTGGGAGGCTGGCCATTCGGCCATGCCTAGACCTTGTTCTTATGTATTTTCAATGGTAGAGTTTCTACACACCATAGATTAAGGTGTGGAGCTCTGCTGTACCTCGAGTATTAATGCAATTACTATTGTTCTTCTATTCAATTCAGCTTATTCTT
>NC_029778.3:35655840-35716257 GCF_000817695.3 Arachis duranensis | reverse complement strand
CATCTCCATACGCTTATCTGAAATTCTCACCAATGAATTACATAAGTATCTCTATCTTTATTTTATGTTTTATTTATCTTTTAATCATTAATCCTCCATAACCATTTGAATCCGCCTGACTAAGATTTACAAGATGACCATAGCTTGCTTCATACCAACAATCTCCGTGGGATCGACCCTTACTCGCGTAAGGTTTATTACTTGGACGACCCAGTGCACTTGCTGGTTAGTTGTGCGAAGTTGTGATAAAGAGTTGAGATTACAATTGAGCGTACCATGTTGATGGCGCCATTGATGATCACAATTTCGTGCACCAGCAACATCAAATAATCAACTAAAGTAATAAATAAAAGTAGAAAATAAATTAAAGGAACATTGAACATGTGATGAAGAAGTTGAAATCCTAATCCTAATCCTAATCCTAAATCCTAAGAGAGAGGAGAGAACCTCTCTCTCTCTAAAAACTACATCTAAAACCTAAAATTGAATTATGATCTGATGTGAATTGATGTCCTGAGTCTCTGCATGTTCCCGGACTTTAATCTGTGTTTCTGGCTGAAATCTGGGTTGAAATGCGGCCCGAAATCTGTGCCAGCGACTTCTGTAATTCTGCAGATCGCGCTCATCACGCATCCGCGTCGTCCACGCGTTCGCGTCACTCAGCATTTCTCGTACCACGCGTGCGCGTCATTTATACTTTCGCATCGTTCATGCAGCTTCCAATCCATGCAGTCACGTCAGACACGCGAGCGCGTCACAGTAATTCTTTCTACTTCGCGCGGTTGCGTGAGCCATGTGTTCGCGTGACTTCTCGCTAGTCATCTCCTTAATTCCTTGTGTTCCTTCCATTTTTGCATGCTTCCTCTTTATTCCTTACGCCCTTCCTGCCCTATGAAGCCTGAAACACTTAACATACAGATCACGGCATCGAATGGTACGAAGGAAGATAAAAATATACAACAAAAAGGTCTTTAGGAAGCAAGTTATTAATCATATGATATTTTTAGGAAGGAATTGTAAATACATGCAAATCATATGAATAAGTGGGTAAAAAGCTTGATAAAACCACTCAATAAAACACAATATAAACCATAAAATAGTGGTTTATCAATTATGCATACATATATATAGCTTTAATGAGCTAAAAGAAAAATCATATAATCTAGCCACTGCACTCGTCCATTTTCTCAGCACCATCTTCATGAACACGAGATTGGTCAAAACAAAGAAGGAGTTACTGTCCAATTGTGAGATCAATATCTTGGTGATCATCATTAGAACTTGTTGTAGAGATTACAATATTTTCACTAAGTTCTGGAGCATGCTATAAAAAAACTCCAAAGAGCATTAGATACAAATAAAAAATACATGTTACTTACATTCAAGAATGAAAAATTGATTTAAGAGTATATTAGTAAAAGATGAGTCATGAATGATTTAATTTTGTATTTCAATCATAAAATTGAAAATTAATATTACTACAAGAAAAAATTATTAAAAAATCAATGAAAAACAACTAATATAATATCTTAATTCAAGAATTCAATAATACTAAAAGTGGTCAGAAACAAATAAAAATATTTCATAACAAAATATGAAATTTATTTTATTTTAATAAATATATACCAAGGGATTATAGGGAATAATGGATCTTGGTGAAACATCATGGAATTAAACACTTGAGGTTGAAGCACCATCAATATTCACATAAGAATGAAGCTAAATAACATGATTAGATTCCAACGGAAAAAGAGAAATACACAACTCTAAGGAAAACAATTGAATTGAAAATGAATGAATGAATATGTTAGAATATTAGTTGTATTTGTAATCTACAAAGCACATGAGATGAATATATAGATAATAAAAAATTATATATTAAAATTGATATTCCAACCTTTTCTTGATTTATATTAAGGGCATCTTTAGAAACCTTGATGATCGATGAATCATCATAGATTGCACAGACAATATGAATAGATGTTTTTAACTCATAACCAATGGGTCTTGAATCTACAATGAATACCATGTGCTTGTTCTTGATATGTGAAATAATAGTATTCAAAACACTATAATCATAAAATGATTGCAACACAAAAAGATAAGGGAAATTAACATTAATAAATTGTTTACTATAACTTTACAAATAGACAAATTTTCATATCCATCATAATTAATTATTGTTACTTGTGAGAATCTTTGATTTTTTCTTAAAAAGTCAGAACAATATTTGTTAAGAATTTTAGAAACTTCAGCATCACCTAGGATGAAAACGTTGCACCCACTAGCATGTGTAACAAGTATCTTGATCTGATAGCTTAATGTAATTAACAATATTAGAAAAAAAAAGAGGGGGAAATAAATCCAAGCAAAAAAAATTAGGATAACTAAAAATAATACCTTGGAATAACATTAACACATTCCACTCGACACATACTACAATAATGTACACCTGCTACATGAGATATCGGTGCATCGCATAAACACGCAAAAAAGAACCACTTTTGATTTTTCAACACAGAGACTACATTGCCAAATCTCCTAAATTGGTTTGAAACGTTAATAGATACTTCAAACTCAACTGACCACACGTTAATAAAATAAAACTGGGTTACCTCTTAATTCTAATGAACTAACGCATAAAAAATATTTTCAAATAGAGTCACCAAATAATGAAATTGACACAATCAACTCGTAATCATTACAAGCCAAGAAATTAGGAAGAATTCAAGCCAATAAACACCTATCCCATCAAAATTTATATACAATTAAATCTTGAGAAATATCAACTTTAAAGGAATTAGAAAGAGAATACATGGTGGATTTTAGTATGGCAAATGGAATTGGTATACTCTAACTGTTTAGGAATTTGCATCAAGTAAAGTCAGTAACTCTATATACCATTTCTATCAAATTAAAGATTCTCCCAAACTGATTAAACCTAAAACTTACACATGCAAGCAACTCATCCAAAATGAGAACACCAATAATTAACACACAGATGCAATTTGGAGAGACAATTTCACTATGATGATTAGAATTTAGCACTCAAGTTCAACAAATACTTGACAAACACCTGTGGATGATGTGACAGGATGATATACCACAAATTCAAACCCTAAAAAAGAATCCCACCCCGTAATATTTTAGCCTTCAACTCACTTTTCACTGTTTAATCAGCAATAGAAAGATGAATACAACACTGTCAACAGATAAAAATAATAAACGACTTTGTTCAAAAAATATACAAAAGCTTTAAATTTGGAATTAAACTCGAAAAAAAATACAGGAACACAAATCAACTAAAAAAATAAATATCTTCAATTTGTTCTAATGTTCAATTAGAAACCACGGGATTCAACCTTTTCGTTTGGCCTAGGTATCGATCCTCCCACATTGTCCACCCAGATGTTGAGCATGCTCCAACTCCCTCCCGAATAATCTGCCACTGGATCTGATAACCCCGTTCGATCGTTCCTCCTCGACACCTCTATCAACGACGATCGATAGATCCAACTTGCCCATCCAAATGCTGAGCACGCTTCTGCTCCCTCCCTGGCGCCTTTCTCCAACTGCATATATTTTTATCATAATCTCTAGAGGGGTTTGATGGTTCACAACTACAGAAGATGATTTGAAATTCTATAAAAGAAAAGAAATGGAACTAGAATGAGACTGAACATGGATCAATTTCACTCCTGAAGCAAATTAGGGTCTCAAAGAGAGAGAGAGAGAGATGGGGGAAAAGGAAGGGATACTGCAAATGGGAAAAGAGAATAAAAGCGAGGAGATGATTGGGGTTTCAAAGAGAGAGAAAGAGAGAGAGAGAGAGAGAGAGAGAGAGAGAGAGAGAGAGAGGGGGGAAGATGAGTGCGATAGAGGGACCCTTAAAGTGACATTTTTTGGGAAAAAAAGAAAACTAAAAAATGTGGGAAAATTTCACATCAGATAACAATTTACGGCTATATCATGGTTATATAGATTAATTATAATTATAAATTAATCTATTTCACATTAAATGTCTTATATAACGGTGATCTCGTTTATTGTTATAAATGCTAATGAAATTAGTCTTTATTACTTTTGTTTGGAATTAAATACAATATAAACCATAAAATAGTGGTTTATCAGTCATCTTGTAAATCTCAGTTAGGCGGATAATAAATGGTTATGTAGTTTTCGAAAGTAATGATGAATAAAGCATAAAATAAGCATAGAAATACTTATGTAAATCATTGGTGAGAATTTCAGATAAGTGTATGGAGATGCTTGTCCCTTCTGAATCTCTGTTTTCCTACTGCTTTCACCCAATCCTTCTTACTCCTTTCCATGGCAAGCTGTATGTAGGGCATCACTGTTGTCAATGGCTACATCCCATCCTCTCAGTGAAAATGGTCCAAATGCTCTATCACAGCACAGCTAATCATCTGTCGGTTCTCGATCATGTCAGAATAGAATCTATTGATTCTTTTGCGTTTGTCATCATGCCCAACAATTGCGAGTTTGAAGCTCGTCACAGCCATTCAATCCCTGAATCCTACTCGAAATACCACAGACAAGGTTTAGACTTTCCAGATCCTCAAGAGTGGCCACCAAAGGGTTCTAGCTTATACCATGAAGATTCTGGTTAGGGAATCCAAGAGATACTCGCTCGTTCTAAAGGAGAACGGAAGTGGTTGTCAATCACGCGTTCATAGGTGAGAATGATGATGAGTGTCACGGATCATCATATTCATCATGTTGAAGTGCAACGAATATCTTAGAGTAAGAATAAGTTGAATTGAATAGAAAACTGTAGTACTTTGCATTAAAACTCAAGGTACAGTAGAGCTCCACACCTTAATCTATGGTGTGTAGAAACTCCACCGTTGAAAATACATAAGTGATCAAGGTTCAGACATGGCCGAATGGCCAGCTCCCAAAGTCTAAGAACTAAACGCCCAAAGATGGATGCTAAGATAAAAGATGAAAACTAAGATGTCTAATACAATAGTGAAATGTCCTATTTATAGTAGACTAGCTACTAGGGTTTACAGAAATAAGTAATTAATGCAGAAATCCACTTCCGGGGCCCACTTGGTGTATGCTTGGGCTGAGCTTGAGCTTTACACGTGTAGAGGCTTCTCTTGGAGTTAAACGCCAAGTTGTAACATGTTTTTGGCGTTTAACTCTGGTTTATGACGTGTTTCTAGCGTTTGACTCCAGAATGCAGCATGGAACTGGCGTTGAACGCCAGTTTGCGTCGTCTAAACTCGAACAAAGTATGGACTATTATATGTTGCTGGAAAGCTCTGGATGTCTACTTTCCAACTTCGTTAAGAGCGCGCCATTTAGAGTTCCGTAGCTCCAAAAAATCTATTTCGAGTGCAAGGAGGTCAGAATCCAACAGCATCAGCAGTCCTTTTGTCAGCCTGAATCAGATTTTTGCTCAGGTCCCTCAATTTCAGCCAGAAAATAGCTGAAATCACAGAAAAATACAAAAACTCATAGTAAAGTCCATAAATGTGAATTTTGCATGAAAACTAATGAAAACATCCCTAAAAGTAGCTAGATCCTACTAGAAACTACCAAAAAACAATGCCAAAAAGCGTATAAATTATCCGCTCATCACAACACCAAACTTAAATTGTTGCTTGTCTCCAAGCAACTGAAAATCAAATAGGATAAAAAGAAGAGAATATACTATAAATCCCAAAATATTAATAAATATTAGTTCTAATTAGATGAGCGGGACTTGTAGCTTTTTGCTTTTGAACAGTTTTGGCATCTCACTTTTTCCTTTAAAGTTTAGAATGATTGGCATCTGTAGGAACTCAGAATTTTGGATAGTGTTATTAATTCTCCAAGTTAAGTATGTTGATTCTTGAACACAACTACTTTTATGAGTCTTGGCCGTGGCCTTAAGCACTTTGTTTTCCAGTATTACCACCGGATACATAAATGCCACAGACACATAACTGGGTGAACCTTTTCAGATTGTGACTCAGCTTTGCTAAAAGTCCCCAATTAGAGGTGTCCAGAGCTCTTAAGCACACTCTTTTTGCTTTGGATCACGACTTTAACCACTCAATCTCAAGCTTTTCACTTGGACCTGCATGCCACAAGCACATGGTGCAAGCTTTGTTCTTCACTGCTTTTTCTTGCTTCAAGAATCAATTTTATGATTTTTCAGATCATCAATAACATTTCTCTTGTTCATCATTCTTTCAAGAGCCAACAATTTTAATATTCATAAACAACAAGATCAAAATATGCAATGTTCAAGCATTCATTCAGAAAGCAAAAAGTATTGTCACCACATCAATATAATTAAACTAATTTCAAGGATAAATTCGAAACTTATGTACTTCTTGTTCTTTTGAATTAGAAACATTTTTCATTTAAGAGAGGTGAAGGATTCATGGAATTATTCATAGCCTTAAGACATAGTTACTAGACACTAATGATCATGTAATAAAGACACAAACATAGATAAACATGAAGCTTAAAAACCGAAAAACAAAGAAATAAGAACAAGGAATGAGTCCACCTTAGTGATGGTGGCGCCTTCTCCTTGAAGGACCAATGATGTCCTTGAGCTCTTCTATGTCTCTTCCTTGCCTTTGTTGCTCCTCCCTCATTGCTCTTTGATCTTCTCTAATCTCACGGAGAATGATGGAGTGCTCTTGGTGTTCCACCCTTAGTTGGACCATGTTATAACTCAAGTTTTCTAGAGAAGTGTTGAGTTATTTCCAATAGTTGTTGGGAGGAAAGTGCATCCCTTGAGGCATCTCAAGGATTTCTTGATGATGAGCTTCCTCATGTGTCTCTTGAGATCCATGAATGGGCTCTCTTGTTTGCTCCATCCTCTTCTTAGTAATGGGCTTATCCTCTTCAATGAGAATGTGTCCTTCTATGATAACTCTAGCTGAGTAACATAGATGGCAAATAAGATGAGGAAAAGCTAGCGTTGCCATGGTGGAGGACTTTTTGGCTATTTTGTAGAATTCAAGAGAGATGACTTCATGAACTTCTACTTCCTCTCCAATCATGATGCTATGGATCATAATGGCCCGATCCACAGTAACTTCGGATCAGTTGCTAGTGGGGATGATGGAGCGTTGGATGAATTCCAACCATCCTCTAGCCACAGGCTTTAGGTCCAGTCTTCTTAATCGAATCGGCTTGCCTTTTGAGTCTCTTTTCCATTGAGCTCCTTCCACACATATGTCCATAAGGACTTGGTCCAACCTTTGATCAAAGTTGACCCTTCTAGTGTAGGAGCGTGCATCTTCTTGCATCATAGGCAAGTTGAATGCCAACCTCACATTTTCTGGACTGAAATCTAAGTATTTCTCCCGAACCATTGTAAGATAATTCTTTGGATTCGGGTTCATACTTTGATCATGGTTCCTAGTGATCCATGCATTGGCATAGAACTCTTGAACCATTAGGATTCTGACTTGTTGAATGGGGTTGGTCAGAACTTCCCAACCTCTTCTTTGGATCTCATGTCGGATCTCCGAATACTCATTTTTCTTGAGCATGAAAGGGACCTCGGGGATCACCTTCTTCTTGGCCACAACTTCAAAGAAGTGGTCTTGATGGGCTTTTGAGATGAATCTCTCCATCTCTCATGACTCGGAGGTGGAAGCTTTTATCTTCCCTTTCCCTTTTCTAGAGGTTTCTCCGGCCTTAGGTGCCATCAATGGTTATGGAAAAACAAAAAAGCTATGCTTTTACCACACCAAACTTAGAATATTGCTCGCCCTCGAGCAAAGGAAGAAAGAATAGAAGAAGAAGAAGAAAATATGGAGGAGAGGGAGAGAAATGTGTATTCGGCCAAGGGAGAGAAGAGAGGGTTGTGTTGTGTGAAAATGAAGAAGGATGGAAGGTTTATATAGTGAAGGGAGAAGGAGTTGGTTCGGCCATTTAGGGTGGGCTTGGGTGGGAAAGAGATTTTGAATTACGAAGGTAGGTGGGTTTATGGGGAAGAGTGGATGGATGTGAGTGGTGAAAAGGTGATGGGGAAGAGAGATTGAGGTGATTGGTGAAGGGTTTTGGGGAAGAGTGTTTATTGGATTCTGTGAAAAAGAGAGAGAGGGTGAGTTAAGGTAGGTAGGGATCCTGTGGGGTCCACAGATCCTGAGGTGTCAAGGATTTACATCCTTGCAACCAATGAGGCGTGTAAAACACCCTCTTCATGCAATCCTGGTGTTTAACACCATATTGATGCTTGTTTCTGGCGTTAAACGCGAGTTCTATGCTTGTTTTGGGCGTTTAACGCCAGTCTGCAGCATATTTCTGGCGTTGAACGCCAACTTTCCTTAAAGTGCAATCCTGGCGTTTAAACACCAGATTGCTGCATGTTTCTGGCGTTCAACGCCAGATCCATGCTCTGTTCTGGTGTTGAACGCCAGCCAGATGCTCCTTACTGGCGTTTAAACGCCAGTAAGCCCTTCCTCCAGGGTGTGCTGTTTCTTCTGCTTTTTTTTATTCTATTTTTAATTTTAGTATTTGTTTTGTGACTCCGCATGATTGATGTGTGGAAAACGATCCAACACAAAACTCACCAGCAAGTGTACCGGGTCGCATCAAGTAATAATAACTCACATGAGTGAGGTCGATCCCACAGGGATTGAAGGATTGAGCAATTTTAGTTTAGTGGTTGATTTAGTCAAGCGAATCAAGTATTGGTTGAGTGATTTATGATTGACAGAAGCTATATTGCTTGAAATGTAAAGGGGGAAGGGAAAATTGCAATAAATTAAAGAGCAAGAAAGTAAAAGAGCTGAATCTTAAGGTGCAAGTAATGTAAATTGCAGAAACTTAAAATGCAAGAAATCTAAATTGCTTGAATCTTAAATGGGTCAGGGATGTGGGATTGCCGAAATTAATCAAGGAAAAATAAATTGCAACAAGTAGAAGAGTAGAGGATTGATTCAATGGAACTAGATCTTAACAGAAAAGCAAAAATGCCTTGAAGAGTAAACAGAGAAATACTGGTGCTTAATTTGCAGCAAAACAAGTGCCTAAGTTACAGCAATTAAAAATTGGGTTCAAGATCTCAGGAGTAGAAGATACTAGATAACAAGTCTAGATCTCAAACCCTTCCTTGATTCAACAAGAACAGTTGCAGCGTAAAGAAGAAAAGTGAATTGTAGAATTAAAGAGAAGATGAAGCAGTATATGAATTTCAATTATGCAGAAAAAGTAAACAAGAGATCTCAAGGTGAGATTGAAACAGAATTTCTTCAATTCTCTACCCAAGATTCAAAGCAAGAAAAGTAAAAAGTGTTCAAGCAAGAACAAGGAAGAAGAGAGATCAATTCTCCTTCCCAATTCTCTAAGATCTCACTTCCAAACTCTCAAAATAAAATTCAAAATGAAGTCTCAAAATGTAAAAGTTCAAAAGTCAAAAAGAAGGGTCCTAATTACATCAAACTATCTCCTATTTATACACTTTCTATTCTTGGATTTTGGAATTTGAATGGGCTTTTGATTTGCTGAAGAAATTAATTAAATTGGATTTTTAATCCAATTTTCAGCCCATGAAGAATTTGGCTCTAGGAGGCTGCTCTGCTCTTGTGGAGAGCAGAGCAGGGAAATCTAGCATGAGGCCTCATGCGTGCGTGCTGAGTGTGTAGCATCAGGATGCTGCCTTGCCCTTGCGGAGAGCAGGCCAGTGTTGTCAAGTGTGCTGCCTGTGCGCGTCATGGTGCGTTCTGGCCGTGCCAATTTGTGTGCGCGCCCAAGCTCCTAGCCGTGCGTGCTTGTGTGCTGCTCGTGCCATGCTAAGGAACGCTGCTTTGCTCTCCTTGTGGGCAGCGCAGCATGGCAACCAAGTGGTCCTTGGTTCGAAACTTGGTGGAGGCACATGCTGCCCCTTTTTCCTTGGTTTTCTTGGCACCAAAGTGGCGCTAGTCCTTTGCTTCTTCATGGTGCTGTGTTCGATCCTTGGAGGTTGAAAACAAGCCAATTTTGGCTTGTTTTCCTTGTATTTGAGCATTACTTCCTCCCCCTCTTGTCCTTGGTTTCGAAACCCATGGGTGACACTAGGAGAGCAATTTCTTTGAATTTTTCTTGGATGAAGCCCGATATTGCTCTTGAGGAGGGCAGGGCAGAATTTTTGCTTCCTTTGGTCCTTGGCATAGAATTGTGCTCTGCTCTTATGGAGGGCAGGGCAGTGATGTTTTGGAGGCTTGGTTTATTATGCTGCTCTCTTGGAGAGCAGTGTGCTCTTGTGGAGAGCAGCGTTGCTTCCTCCTTCATTGTTGCGCCACACTTCTCCTTCTTTCACCACACCATTTTCTTCCGTTGGCCACACTTCTTAAGCCAAATTTTTCTTCTTTTCTTCTTTTCTTTACCTATAAGAAATCAAAACAACCAATCAAAGTATCTCCAAATTCACAAGGTTTATAATTCATTAAAATTCAATTAATTTTAGCTCAAACCTCATGATTTAGCATCAATTTAATGGTGGTTGTTTGATTTAAAGAAGTCATGCATTTTCATTCCAAATTACTTACTTAGGATGCAAGAAAGTGTATAAAGACTAGTAAAACAAGTGAAATTAGCTTGAAAAATGGGTATATGATGACTTGTCATCAATGATCATGTACCTAATAAAACATAAAAGAACAATAAAAATTAAAATAGAATTAGATAAATAAAAATTGGGTTGCCTCCTAATAAGTGCTTCTTTAATATCACTAGCTTGACTATGGGCTCTCATGGAGCTTCACAGGTGATCAGGTCAATGTTGTGGACTCCGAACACCAAACGTAGAGTTTGAATGTGGGGGTTTAACACCAAACTTAGAGTTTGGTTGTGGCCTCCCAACACCAAACTTAGAGTTTGATTGTGGGCGCTTTGTTTGACTCTGTATTGAGAGAAGCTTTTCATGCTTTCTCTCCATGGTTGCAGAAGAAGATCCTTGAGCTTTAAACACAAGGTAGTCCCTATTTAATTGAAGGACTAGCTCTCCTCTGTCAACATCAATCACAGCTCCTATTGTGGCTAGGAAGGGTCTTCCAAGGATGATGCATTCATCCTCCTCCTTCCTAGTGTCTAAGATTATAAAATCAATAGGGAAGTAAAGGCCTTTAACCTTCACTAACACGTCCTCTACTAATCCATAAGCTTGTCTTTGTGATCCGTCTGCCATCTCTAATGAGAATATGGCAGGTTGTACCTCAATGATCCCCAGCTTCTCTCTTACAGAGAGTGGCATAAGATTTATGCCTGACCTAGGTCACACAGAGCCTTCTCAAAGGTCATGGTGCCTATGGTACAGGGTATTAAGAATTTACCAGGATCTTGTTTCTTTTGAGGTAACGTTTGCTGAACCCATGTATCTAGTTCACTAATGAGCAAGGAAGGTTCACCTTCCCAAGTCTCATTACCAAACAACTTGGCATTCAGTTTCATGATGGCTCCTAGATATTGAGCAACTTGCTCTCCAGTTACATCTTCATCCTCTTCAGAGGAAGAATAGTCTTCAGAGCTCATGAATGGCAGAAGGAGGTTTAATGGGATCTCTATGGTCTCTGTATGACATTCAGATTCCTTTGGGTCCTCAATAGGGAACTGCTTCTTGCTTGAGAGATGTCCCATGAGGTCTTCCTCATTGGGATTCACGTCCTCTCCTTCCTCTCTAGGTTCGGCCATGTTGATTATGTCAATGGCCTTGCACTCTCTTTTTGGATTCTCTTCAGTATTGCTTGGGAGAGTACTAGGACGAGTTTCAGTGACTTTCTTACTCAGCTGGCCCACTTGTGCCTCCAAATTTCTGATGGAGGACCTTGTTTCACTCATGAAACTTAAAGTTGCCTTAGATAGATCAGAGACTATGTTTGCTAAGTTAGAGGTGCTCTGCTCAGAATTCTCTGTTTGTTGTTGAAAAGATGATGGAAAAGGCTTGCTAATGCTGAGCCTATTTCTTCCACCATTATTAAAGCCTTGTTGAGGCTTTTGTTGATCCTTCCATGAGAAATTTGGATTATTTCTCCATGAAGAATTATAGGTGTTCTATAAGATTCACCCATGTAATTTACCTCTGCTATTGCAGGGTTCTCAGGATCATAAGCTTCTTCTTCAGAAGATGCCTCTTTAGTACTGTTGGATGCATTTTGCCATCCATTTAGACTTTGAGAAATCATGTTGACTTGCTGAGTCAACATTTTGTTCTGAGCCAATATGGCATTCAGAGCATCAATTTCAAGAACTCCCTTCCTCTGAGGCATCCCATTATTCACAGAATTCCTCTCAGAAGTGTACATGAACTGGTTATTTGCAACCATGTCAATGAGTTCTTGAGCTTCTGCAGGCGTTTTCTTTAGGTGAATGGATCCACCTGCAGAATGGTCTAGTGACATCTTAGAAAACTCAGATTCTATTTGTATCTCTCCCAAGCTTCATAGAGGGATTCACCTTATTTTTGTTTGAAGGTATGAACATCCACTCTAAGCTTGCTCATCTTTTGAGGTGGAAAGAACTTAACCAAGAAGGTCATGACCAGCTTATCCCAGGAGTCCATGCTATCTTTAGGTTGTGAGTCCAACCATGTTCTAGCTCTGTCTCTTACAGCAAAAGGGAAAAGTATGAGCCTGTAGACTTCAGGATCTACTCCATTAGTCTTAACAGTCTCATAGATCTGCAAGAACTCAGTTAAAAACTGGTAAGGATCTTCTGATGGAAGTCCATGGAACTTGCAGTTCTGTTGCATTAGAACAACTAGTTGGGTTTCAGCTCGAAATTGTTTACTCCAATGGCAGGGATTGAGATGCTTCTTCCATCAAACTTGGAAGTAGGTGTAGTATAGTCACCAAACATCCTCCTTGCATTATTGTTGTTGGGTTCGGATGTCATATCCTTTTCTTGTTCGAAAATTTCGGTAAGGTTGTCTCTAGATTGTTGTATTTTAACTTCTCTCAGTTTCCTCTTTAGAGTCCTTTCAGGTTCAGGATCAGCTTCAACAAGAGAACATAAAAGGAAGAGGAATCCTCTATGTCACATTATAGAGATTCCTTTATGTTAGTAGAAGAAGAAAGGAATAGAAGAAGGAAAAGAGTTAAGAATCCAAACACAAGGGGGAAGATAGGTTCGAATTCTTGAGAAGAAGAGAAGTGTTAATAAATAAATAGAAGAAGATGAGAGGGAGAGAATTTCAAAAATTAAGAGAAGAATTAAAATTAAAATTAAAATTTGAAACAATAAGTTAATTAAGAAAGTTTTGAAAAAGAGGGAGGAATTTTCGAAAATTAGAGAGGAGGAAGTAATTAAGTGGTTTTGAAAAAGATAAGAATTTTAAAACAAATAAAAAGTCAATTAGTTAGTTGAAAAAGATTTAAAAATCAATTTTAAAAAGATAAGAAGTTAGAAAAGATATTTTGAAATTGATTTTGAAAATGATATGATTTGAAAAAAAAAAGATATTTTTAAAAGATATGATTGAAAATGATATTTTTAAAAAGATTTAATTTTTTAAAATTTAAAATTGATTACTTGACTAACAAGAAACTAAAAGATATGATTCTAAAATTTAAAGATTGAACCTTTCTTAACAAGAAAGTAACAAACTTCAAATTTTTGAATCAATCACATTAATTGTTAGTAAAGTTTTAGAAATTTTGAAATAAAGATAAGAAAAAAATTTTGAAAAATAATTTTAAATTTTCAAAAATCATAAAAGAAAAATAAAAAATATTTGATTTTTGAAAAAGATTTTGAAAAGATAGGATTTTTAAAATTAAAAATTTGACTTGACTTATAAGAAATAGCTAAGTTTTAAAATTTTTTGACTAAGTCAACTCAAATTTTTGAAATTTATGAGAAAAAAGGAGAAGATATTTTTTATTTTTGAATTTTTAATGATGAGAGAGACAAACACAAAAATGACTCACAACATAAAAATTATGAATCAAAACACATGATGCATGCAAGAACACTATGAATGTCAAGATGAACACCATGAACACTTTGAAGATCAAGATGAACATCAAGACTTATTTTTGAAAAATTTTCAAGAAAAGAAAAAAATGCAAGACACCAAACTTAGAAATCCTTAATGCTTAGACACTATGAATGCAAAAATGCATATGAAAAACAACAAAAGACATAAAACAAGAAAACATAAAGATCAAACAAGAGGACTTATCAAGAACAACTTGAAAATCATGAAGACTACATGCATGAATTTTTCTAAAAAAAGAATGCATAAATTTTTAGAAACATGCAATTCACACCAAACTTAAAATTTGACTCAAGACTCAAACAAGAAACACAAAATATATTTTTTATTTTATGATTTTATAATTTTTTTGGATTTTTTCGAAAATTATTTTTAGAGAAACGAAAAAAATAAAAAAAATTGAAAGGTTTTTGAAAAAATTTTGAAAAGAAAATTACTTAATCTGAGCAACAAGATGAACCGTCAGTTGTCCAAACTCGAACAATCCCCGGCAACGGCGCCAAAAACTTGGTGCATGAAATTGTGATCATCAACAATGGCTCCAATGACTTTGTGCTTTCAAACGTGAATCACACTTTGTCACAACTCTGAACAACTAACCAGCAAGTGCACTGAGTCGTCCAAGTAATACCTTATGTGAGTAAGGGTCGATCCCACGGAGATTGTTAGTATGAAGCAAGCTATGGTCATCTTGTAAATCTCAGTTAGGCGGATAATAAATGGTTATGTAGTTTTCGAAAGTAATAATGAATAAAGCATAAAATAAGGATAGAAATACTTATGTAAATTATTGGTGAGAATTTCAGATAAGTGTATGGAGATGCTTGTCCCTTCTGAATCTCTACTTTCCTACTGCTTTCACCTAATCCTTCTTACTCCTTTCCATGGCAAGCTGTATGTAGGGCATCACCGTTGTCAATAGCTACATCCCATCCTCTCAGTGAAAATGGTCCAAATGCTCTGTCACAGCACGGCTAATCATCTGTCGGTTCTCGATCATGTCGGAATAGAATCCATTGATTCTTTTGCGTTTGTCATCATGCCCAACAATCGCGAGTTTGAAGCTCGTCACAGCCATTCAATCCCTGAATCCTACTCGAAATACCACAGATAAGGTTTAGACTTTCCAGATCCTCAAGAGTGGCTGCCAAAGGGTTCTAGCTTATACCACGAAGATTCTGGTTAGGGAATCCAAGAGATACTCGCTCGTTCTAAGGTAGAACGGAAGTGGTTGTTAATCACGCGTTCATAGGTGAGAATGATGATGAGTGTCACGGATCATCACATTCATCATGTTGAAGTGCAACGAATATCTTAGAGTAAGAATAAGTCGAATTGAATAGAAAACTGTAGTACTTTGCATTAAAACTCGAGGTACAGCAGAGCTCCACACCTTAATCTATGGTGTGTAGAAACTCCACTGTTGAAAATACATAAGTGATCAAGGTTCATGCATGGCCGAATGGCCAGCCCCCAAAGTCTAAGAACTAAACGCCCAAAGATGGATGCTAAGATAAAAGCCAAAAACCAAGATGTCTAATACAATAGTGAAATGTCCTATTTATACTAGACTAGCTACTAGGGTTTATAGAAATAAGTAATTAATGCAAAAATCCACTTCCGGGGCCCACTTGGTGTGTGCTTGGGCTGAGCTTGAGCTTTACACGTGCAGAGTCTTCTCTAGGAGTTAAACACTAAGTTGTAACGTATTTTTGGCGTTTAACTCTGGTTTATGACGTATTTCTGGCGTTTGACTCCAGAATGCAGCATAGAACTAGCGTTGAACGCCAGTTTGCATCGTCTAAGCTCGAATAAAGTATAGATTATTATATATTGTTGGAAAGCTCTGGATGTCTACTTTCCAAATTCGTTGAGAGCGCGCCATTTGGAGTTCAGTAGCTTCAGAAAATCCATTTCGAGTGCAGGAAGGTCAGAATCCAACAGCATCAGCAGTCCTTTTGTCAGCCCGAATCAGATTTTTTGCTCAGGTCCCTCAATTTCAGCCAGAAAATACCTGAAATTATAGAAAAACACACAAACTCATAGTAAAGTCTAGAAATGTGAATTTTGCATGAAAACTAATGAAAACATCCCTAAAAGTAGCTAGATCCTACTAGAAATTACCTAAAAACAATGCCAAAAAGCGTATAAATTATCCGCTCATCACAACACCAAACTTAAATTGTTGCTTGTCTCCAAGCAACTGAAAATCAAATAGGATAAAAAGAAGAGAATATACTATAAATCCCAAAATATCAATGAATATTAGTTCTAATTAGATGAGTGGGACTTGTAGCTTTTTGCTTCTAAACAGTTTTGGCATCTCACTTTTTCCTTTAAAGTTTAGAATGATTGGCATCTGTAGGAACTCAGAATTTTGGATAGTGTTATTAATTCTCCTAGTTAAGTATGTTGATTCTTGAAGACAGCTACTTTTATGAATCTTGGACGTGGCCCTAAGCACTTTGTTTTCCAGTATTACCACCGGATACATAAATGCCACAGACACATGACTGGGTGAACCTTTTCAGATTGTGACTCAGCTTTGCTAAAGTCCCCAGTTAGAGGTGTCCAGAGCTCTTAAGCACACTCTTTTTGCTTTGGATCACGACTTTAACCAGTCAGTCTCAAGCTTTTCACTTGGACCTGCATGCCACAAGCACATGGTTAGGGACAGCTTGATTTAGCCGCTTAGGACTGGATTTATTTCCTTGGGCCCTCCTATCCATTGATGCTCAAAGCCTTGGATCCTTTTTACCCTTGCCTTTTGGTTTTAAGGGCTATTGGCTTTTTCTGCTTGCTTTTTCTTTTTCTTTCTATTTTTTCGCCATTTTTTTTCACAAGCTTTGTTCTTTACTGCTTTTTCTTGCTTCAAGAATCAATTTTATGATTTTTCAGATCATCAATAACATTTCTCTTGTTCATCATTCTTTCAAGAGCCAACAATTTTAACATTCATAAACAACAAGATAAAAAATATGCACTGTTCAAGCATTCATTCAAAAAACAAAAAGTATTGTCACCACATCAATATAATTAAACTAATTTCAAGGATAAATTCGAAACTCATGTACTTCTTGTTCTTTTAAATTAGAAACATTTTTCATTTAAGAGAGGTGAAGGATTCATGGAATTATTCATAGCCTTAAGACATAGTTACTAGACACTAATGATCATGTAATAAAGACACAAACATAGATAAACATGAAGCTTAAAAACCAAAAAATAGAGAAATAAGAACAAGGAATGAGTCCACTTTAGTGATGGTGGCGCCTTCTCCTTGAAGGACCAATGATGTCCTTGAGCTCTTCTATGTCTCTTCCCTGCACCAAGAGAGATTGAGCCAATATGGCATTCAGAGCATCAATTTCAAGAACTTCCTTCCTCTGAGGCGTCCCATTTTTCACAGAATTCCTCTCGGATGTGTACATGAACTGGTTATTTGCAACCATGTCAATGAGTTCTTGAGCTTCTGCAGGCATTTTCTTTAGGTGAATGGATCCACCTGCAGAATGGTCTAGTGACATCTTAGAGAACTCAGATATACCATAATAGAATATATCCAAAATGGTCCATTCTGAAAGCATGTCAGAAGGACACCTTTTGGTCATCTATTTGTATCTTTCCCAAGCTTCATAGAGGGATTCACCTTCTTTTTGTTTGAAGGTCTGAACATCCACTCTAAGCTTGCTCAACTTTTGAGGAGGAAAGAACTTAGCCAAGAAGGCCGTGACCAGCTTATCCCAGGAGTCCAGGCTATCTTTAGGTTGTAAGTCCAACCATGTTCTAGCTCTGTCTCTTACAGCAAAAGGAAAAAGCATGAGCCTGTAGACTTTAGGATCTACTCCATTAGTCTTAACAGTCTCACAGATCTGCAAGAACTCAGTTAAAAACTGATAGGGATCTTCTGATGGAAGTCCATAGAACTTGCAGTTCTGTTGCATTAGAGCAACTAGTTGAGGTTTCAGCTCAAAATTGTTTGTTCCAATGGCAGGAATTGAGATGCTTCTTCCATCAAACTTGGAAGTAGGTGTAGTATAGTCACCAAGCATCCTCCTTGCATTATTGTTGTTGGGTTCGGCTGCCGTATCCTTTTCTTGTTCGAAAATTTCAGTAAGGTTGTCTCTAGATTGTTGTATTTTAGCTTCTCTCAGTTTCCTCTTCAGAGTCCTTTCAGGTTCAGGATCAGCTTCAACAAGAATGCTTTTTTCCTTATTCCTGCTCATATGAAAAAGAAGAGAACAGAAAAGGAAGAGGAATCCTCTATGTCACAGTATATAGATTCCTTTATGTCACAGTATAGAGCTTCCCTTATAAATACTTGTCACAAATTATGAAAATAAATTTGAAAGACCACTTGAATTATTTTGTGACAATGTGTTAGTGCTTGTTTGGGTGTCATTATCTTGATAAAAAATATCTTTTTTCAATGAAAAAAAGATCTTTTTTATTTTTTAGCGTATTTGGAAAATTTTTAGTAGTAAAAGTAGAAACACTTAAAAAAAATTTTTTTTTTGAGAAGTTGCAATTTACATCTTTTTTTAAAAGATCTTTTTCTTTTAAAAAAGATGTTTTTCATGTAATAAATAAACAAAAAAGTACTTTTATATTATTATACCCAAACATAATTGATAGATAAAAAGATCTTTTTGCATGAGAATCCAAACGTAAAATTACTTTTATTTTTCCATAAGTTCTTTTAAAAAAAGATAACTCGAAAAAAGATATTTTCTTAGAAGCTCACCCTAACAAGCCCTTAATAGTCTAATATTTTAAACTTTTTTGTTAAACAAGAGTTCAGAGTATTTAACGCTGTGTTTGTTTATAGAGACAGGACACTGAAACAGGGACACAGAGACATAAAATTGTGTTTGACAAAAGAGACATGGACAGAGACAATGTGTCCAAAGATACTGAATTAGTGTATTTTGTGTCCATCCTGATAGGAAAGACACTGAGACACTAACAATGGACACAACTTATTTTTTATTTTTTCTTTCATTATTCTTGTTAATTTTTCATAATTATATTTTTTATTATTATATTTTTAATCTCAAATTTTTTGAATGAAAAAAATTAATAATAAATTGGATTTTCATAATTTGTTCTAATTTATCACCAAACAGAATGCAAGAACACAAATTTTGTGTCTCTGTCTATGAGTGTCTTATTCTATCCTGTTCTCAATGTCTTGTCCTATCTTATTCTCGAAAACAAACGCAACCTAAGTGTCTTGTGAGCAAGTTAGCACAAACTCCATAAATGCATGTATATTTGGTTTATAAGAAACAAACACCTAAAATTTTTCATGTAGATACTATTTATATAGGTGTCATATCATTTTATGATTTATTGTTTTAGTAAGAGTGAGCATTTGGATGCTCATATGGTTTAGATAAATTTACGTAAATAAATATTTCTGCAAAAATAAAATATTTAGTTTTTGTTTTCACTCTGACTCGTGATTTTATAAAGTTTATTATAATTGGACCAGCTAGAAATAGGCATACATGAGATCATTTTTGCATGTAATTTCTGAAGTTTTTCATCCAAATTTGATCTATGTTGTTGAGTGTATTAGCATGGTGATCATTGTGATTTCGTCGCGACACTAATGTGATAAAAGTTGCGGTAATTCCATAACTAATATATGAGATGGACTAGATTGTTAAAGTAATTAGGAAAATAACATTCAGATGCGCAAATAAAATTTATAAGATGTGATTATCTCAGAAAAATATATATGTATAACCCAAGTGGGAGATTGTTAAGAAATTATTATTTTCTAATATAATAAGGCACTATTACTTTTAATTTAGAATTAATTGAGAATAGAACTAAAGATACTATTATATTTGGACTTTAAAGTTTCATGGGTGCCACACTCAAATATAAATAGTGACTTTAGGATTTTGGTACTCAATATACCAAACCTATCTCCACAACTCTTTTCTTATTAGAGGAATTGCGATGGGGTTAAGGAATTTTAAGAATTTCCAACACGTTCTACCAAAGTCTGTCAACTATGCGCACCATACCTACCAAATAAACCCATAGTCAAGGAGCAAGTGATGAATAAATTCAATATCTTTCTTACACAAAGCATAAATATTATCACTATGACCAATAATTTTTAGTCTACTCAATCTCTCTTTAGTGTTCACTTCATTTATCAGAACAAATTATGCAAACAATTTAATTTTTAGAAGAACCAATCATCTCCAAATTGTTCTAGTATAATTATAACTTGATATGTCTTTTGAAAAAATTTCTACTTAAAACACCTGCGCTAAAGAATTAACAAAAAAAAAAAATTTATCAAACTTTTATACTACTCTATCATTTTTATTGATTATTAATTTAATTAGTCTTAACATGTAAGAAGTTTTAACTTCCACTGATAAAATTTTCTCCTCCAATGATCCATCTCAAAATTCACCATTTCTTATGACATATCTTTTTTTGTTTGAAACAAAAAATCGAAAAACTATCTTTTAAAAAAATTACATTATAACCATTTATTCGCCTATCAGCGAGTTCTCCTCCTAGCGTTACAAACGATCCACTAATAATCTTATCTCTCGTTCAATCTAGGCAATCGGTATTTTAGTGTATGTTTGGATTGGCTTTTATCAAATTGAACTTTGAATAAAAGAGATTTTATATAATTGATTTTAGGTAGAAGTGAGTCTGTGTTAACATAATTTATGTTTAGTAATGTTAACAAAATTGATTTTGATAAAATAAATATTGTTTGGATAATATTAGTTAAATTAAAATTACTTTAGATAAATAATTACTAAGAAAGAGATGACATTAAATTATAATATCATTTTTTTAAACATATTTAATTTTTTTTATACCTTTTTTAGTATATTTTTTATATAATATTTTTTTAGTACTCTTAATACTCTTTTTTAGTATTTTATAATTTTTCACTATTATTATTATTATTATTATTTATAGTTAACTTTTTTTATTTATTCTATTTAATGAGATGAATAAATTATATTATAAAAAAATAATAATAAATATAATACACAAAAATTATAATTATAAAAATGTATAATATAAAAAAATTAACAAAATATTTAAAATAATAAATAAAAAAAGAACTCAAAAAATTTTTTATAAATAAAACAATAACAAGCATGAAAAATAGAGTTGATAAAAAGAAATTAAAAAAAACAAAAACTAATTAATAAAACACAAAAAATAAAATTTGTTATTTTTTATAAACGTGATTTTAAATATAAAACTATCTCTATATTTAAGAAAATTAAAGATACTTTTCACTTTTAAAACTTAAACAAAAGGAGTTTTCTTAGATGGAGAAAGAATATTTAGGTTATTAAAGGTGATGAAATTAACAATAATATAAGGACTTTCTTGTAAATATGGATTTTTAACCTTTTTATCTTATAAAGTTATAAATATAGTTTTTATTACTAAGAATCTAAAGTTTAATAGCATGGACAATATATTAAGTTTCATACGTAGAGTTTTGCGTGTCCAAAAAAATTTTTTGTTATGATCTAATATTTTTTTAATAATTCAATAAAAAAATTTGAGTTTACAATTTAACAATAGAGGCATTTTAGTTTCTTTAAAACTTACAATTTATAATTTTTAAAATAATTATATATTTTTTATTATAAAAAAAATATTTCATTCTCTTAAAATTATTTTTAAAAATAAATATTTTTGTCTTTTAAAGATTAAGTATAAAAATATTTTAGTCTTTTTTATATTTGATAAATATTCTAATTTCTAATATAATCAAACAATTTTAATTAACTCTAAAAGGATAATTTAGTATTTCTTTTACTAATGATTAAAGGATATTTTTAGTATTCTAAATATGGATTACAAGAGTATTTTTGTTTTGTTAAATCATATATTCAAATTTTTAATTCCTAATACAGTTAAATAATATAAATTAATTGTATTTTAGAATTTTTTTTTTAAATTAACCTTTGAAGATTGTTTTGTTCTCTTGAACATTAATTATAAAGATATTTTAGTTTGTTAAAAATGTAACGTTTATAATTTCAAATGTAATTAAAGAAGTTTTATTATAAAAAGAATATTTAATAATTTGAAATTAATCATAAAAAGTTATTTTATTTTTTTAAAAGTTAAGTGTAAAATATTTTAGACTTTTTTATATATAAAAATTTCTAAATAATTAATTAACCTTAAAATGCCAGTTACTATTTTTCATAAAATAAAAATTATTTAATCTATTCAAAACATTAATCAAAAAGATACAATTGGTCTTCCCACGATAGATAATTCCCAAAAACAAACGAACCCAATAGATCCTCTCATTCTTCTACGTATACTTTTCCTAAATGTAATTATCCTTTGGAAAAACAGCTGCAGCGGCAAGAAGAAGAGGAGGAAGGCACCACAGAGTTTAATGTAACGGAAATGGAAGTGATGTTCCCACCCTCGTTCACTCTCTCTTCCAATTCTGCACCAAATTGGTTTCTTCATTTTCCCGTAACAGTAACAACTCACACCTCAAAATCTCTCCTTTTCTCTTTTGTTTATCTTCATTTTATCCAATTCTTTTCATTCTTTGCAGGATTCTTCTTCCAACAACTTCACTTTCAGAACTTCACCTAGGGTTCCACTTCGCTCTGCCTATAGGGTCAGCTTCAACTTTATTTTGCTATAGTTCTTTACACATCCATTTGTTCCCACGTTTCTTTGTATCTCTAGTAAATTGCTGCAGAATGACACAAAAAGAAAAAAATAAAATAAAATAAAAAAATAAAAAGTGAATTTGTGATTAGTAGCAGTTGGTGGAATAAACAATTTGTGGGAATTATACTTGGGAATTCGGAATATGAGTTAATTGGAAATGACCTGGTTAACAATGGACATGATTTTAAAAGAGACTGGAAGATTCACACACTTAACATGCGATGGTTCAGTCATAGACTGAAGGAGGAGTCTGTGGTGCTTCATTGCTTGTTTAGGAACTAATCTTGGTGTGCACTGAGCCATTGAAAACAAAAACAAAAAATGCTTTCTGACCTAGGAGTTACGAACATTAATGCACAAGTTGTCTATCATTATGTTTCTTAGTATTTTGTTTGGTTGTAAAGTATGGAAGCAAAAACTGTGGTTCACTGGGGTAATAAGAATAGTCTCATAACCTGGATTATATGAGACAATTTATTTATCCATTATTGCTTCCTCATTTATGTGGTGAATGAACTAATTGTTCCTTCACTGCATTGGACTTCATCTTAGCCGCCTTGTTGTTTCTTTTGTTTGGCAGGAAAGAAGCTTTGTACCACCAGTACATGTGCAAGATGAAAGCGTTGAAAGAATGATTACTGAACCAATCACAAATGACCATGTTTTAAGTAGACATTCTGCAGTATTTAAGCAAAATCGCCTACCTCCACTAGTGAGTGCACTAAAAGCTTCAGCAGAACTAAATACTGCCAGTTTCCATTTTCCTGGCCATAACAGAGGGCATGCTGCTCCGGATTCATTGATTCAGCTCATTGGAATAAGACCATATCTTCATGATTTGCCTGAGCTTCCGGAGCTTGACAACCTCTTTTGTCCTGAGGGTCCCATATTAGAAGCACAAACAGAAGCTTCCAAACTGTTTGGATCATCAGAGACATGGTTTCTTGTTGGTGGTACTACTTGTGGGATCCAAGCAGCAATATTGGCGACATGTTCACCAGGAGACTTTCTGATTCTTCCTAGGAATTGTCACTTATCAGTGATATCTGCTATGGTTTTATCTGGCGCAGTACCCAAGTACATAATTCCTGACTATAAGAATGATTGGGAGATCGCAGGTGGTGTCACCCCGTTACAGGTGCTTAAGATTTGATACAATATCATATTGAACATAGATTTGCTACTGATATGAGCAGAATTGCCATCATAATTAGATTGTTTTAAACTCTTAAGTGGAGATGGGCTCTTATTCTGGATTTTGTACTTTCTTAGCTTGCCGATATTTATAAGCTCTTCCTTTTATCTCATCGAATTTTGTTCTTTTCTTCCTTTTTTCCCATGTAGATAGATGGCTGATCCTGATTGGCTAGATGTTGCTGCAGGTATTGAAAGTAATCCAGGAACTAGAAAGGGAAGGTAAAAAACCAGCAGCAGTTTTCATCACTTCACCTACTTATCATGGTATCTGCTGCAGCTTGAGTGAGATTTCTGAGTTGTGTCATTCTCATAAAATTCCTTTGATAGTTGATGAAGCTCACGGTGCACACCTGGGTTTTCATTCTGAGCTGCCGAACTCAGCCCTCCAGCAAGGCGCTGATCTAACTGTACAGTCCACTCACAAAGTTCTGTGCTCTCTTACTCAGTCATCTATGTTACATATGTCTGGTAGCATTGTAGATAAGGAGAAAATTTCTAGATGTCTCCAAACTCTTCAGACCACAAGCCCTAGTTATTTGCTTTTGGCATCTCTAGACGCTGCTAGAGCTCAACTTAGTGAAAGCCTGGCCAGTGTTTTCAACCAAGCAATCAAACTAGCCAATGAAACTAAGTGCCTCCTAAAACACATCCCGGGTATCTCAGTTCTTGAAAATTCAAGCTTTCCAACCTTTCCTGGTATTGATCCGTTACGGCTTACCGTTGGTTTTTGGGAGCTTGGTTTGTCAGGTTATGAGGCAGACGAGATCTTGTACAGGGATTTCAGAATTGTCTGTGAACTCGTTGGGAGTAAATCCATTACTTATGCGGTTAATCTCGGAACCTGTAGAGATCATGTCCAAAGGCTTATATTGGGCATAAAACATCTAGCTGCTACATATGCACACATTCATCAACCTGAAGAGACGATGGTTACTGGTCATGCACCATTTGATGATATAGTCATGAGGTTGATACCAAGAGATGCCTTTTTTGCAAGCAAAAGGAAAGTATCAATAAAGGATTGTGTTGGTGAGATTTCTGGGGATCTTGTATGTCCGTACCCACCAGGCATACCGGTTTTGATCCCTGGCGAGGTCATTACTGAAAGCGCCGTTGACTATCTGATTCGAGTTAGGAGTAATGGTGGTGTTATTAGTGGAGCCTCTGATCCCTCACTTTCTTCTATAACTGTCTGCAATGTGTAACACATCCATTTTTGTCTGTTGGTGAATTTAGCATAGTCTGATGTTTGATGATTTATATACGCAAACGCTATTGGAGCTATCATGGCAGGAAAGTCACTCAAAATCTGCGAAGTTAACGCCAGGGAATCATTCCAATGTTTACACAAGAAACATTACAAATGATACTCGGATAATGCCATAATGAAACATTACAAACGATACTCGGATCATGCTACATAAATGTTGAAGATAAAAAATAATTCAGATTTTCTTGCAACATGAGATTATTAGTCGCAAAGGGATAAGAGGCCTGTTTGGTGAGTTTCTAAAAAAAGAAATTTTAGTTATTTTTTTAAAAAATTTTATAGAAAAATAAAAGTAATTTTAGGTTTGGATATCTAAATATCTAATGTAAAAAGTATAGTTATCAGAATTAGTAATTGATCTGGTGTGTTGGTTCAACTGGTGGGTCATTGATTTATTCGATTAATTTGGTTATAATTAAATAAAAATATAAAAATTATAAAAATAAAATTAAAATAAAAAGTTAAAACTTAAAGTATTTTTAGACATAACTAATGATGCAAAAAGAAAAAATATTTTAATAATTTATTTAAATTTTTTGGTGACTCAATAAATACAATATGTTAAAAGCGTATTGTAGTTCAGTGGTTAACTGGTGATATGGTGGTTCTTTTTTTTCTTTACCAAAGGTCCCACGTTCCAGATGGCACGCGAGTCATGCCGGTTCCATGCAGATCTCCCAGTTTTCAATGAGTTTGATATCTGTTAATCGGATTTGATCGATTTTATTATAAGTGCGGTCTGATTTTTTTCTTTACCAAAGGTCCCACGTTCGAGATGGCACGCGAGTCATGCCTTCAGACCGCAGTACCGCACCGGTTCCACGCAAATCTCCCAGTTTTCAATGAGTTTGATATCTGTTAATCGGTTAGATTATCTGTTTATTATTTTTTCAGTCGAACTGGTCGATCCGGTTTGATTCTTATAACTACAGTAAAAAAAATTTTATCTATTAATTATGCTTGTGTATAATTAAAGTTCTGAAAATTTGACAAATTATTAAACTGTTTTTTTTTTATTGATTCACTAATTTAGTGATTTTTTGGTTCAATTATAGTTCGACCATAAACACCATTTTATAATAAAATAATATATAAAATTATAAATAAAATAAAAAATACAGATACTAATATTTAAGTTATGTTTTTATTATATTAATTAGTGTTTTAAATTATGTTATCGATGTATTATAACGATAATTATTTGATTGAAATTTTTTGACAGTTTATAAGTTTTTAATTCATAATAAATTTATTAAAAATTTAAAAATTTTAATCATTTTTTGAAGTTTTTTTTCAATTAAATACAATATAATTTGTAGCATATATTTATTTTAAGTTATAATATCATAATTTATCTATATTAATATTTTAAATTCATGTGTTTCCTTTCTTGTGAGAAAAATAGAAAATAAATTAAATTAAAATATTAAATAAATGATTTGGTACATATTTTGGATGGAGATATAAACTAGGGTTTTTTTTTTATCGTTCTTCACTTCCTGAGGTTTTGGGTTTTGACTTTCTTTTCTTAGTTTACTTAAAAAAAATTAGAAAAAAAAAAGTCCAATGACTAGCCCATCTCCAAGTGACACTAATCCTACAACCCTAGTATCTCCCCTTCCTTCTTTGTTACAGTGCACGGATTTAAAGTTTTTTTAACATTTTAAAAGATAAAATTATTCAATATATTCAAAATATCTTTTGGACAAAAAAATGATATCTAATATTAATATTATAATTTTTAAAACAAATACTATATTAATTTGATTGTCAATACCAGAAAAAAAAAATAACTAAATATTTTACATTTGTTTATAGCAACTATTCATATCATATAGCAAAAATTACATAAATTAACTGATAAGTTCAAACACTGTATATATTTTAAATTTTAGAGCATGAAAAATTAAGATTTCAAAATGTAATACATATTCAAAAGTAACATCAGAAAGTTTCAAACCACCTAACAGAAAGATAGAAGATAGCAAAAAAGGTTCAAGGTCAATGTTGCTGCGTGCGTCGTTGTGTTCAAAGTCACTGTCACTGCATTGTCGCCGTCCAAATCCGTCATCCCAGCATCCTTCCAGAATCTAGATTTGCTATTCTTGGGCGTCATTTCGGATTTGCTTCTCCCTTGTTTTGATGACTCTTCTCCTTTTTTCTCATGCTTGATGATTTCTTCATCTTCTGGTCATTACTATTTTTTAAAATATCAAAGAACTGTAGAGAAGGAGAAGCTGCATAAGGGATTGTATGTTTAATTTTTGTTTTTTTATGAAAACCCAAAACAATGTCGTTTAGTGAAAATTTGCCGGGTTTTGGTTCGGTCTGATATACCGATTTTCGACTGGTTTAGCAATTTTTAAACGATTTTTCATCAGTAGTTTCTTCTATAAAACCCAACCAATAATGTCATTGGTTTTCAGTTTGATCAGTTTGACCGGTCAGTTCGGTCTGATTTTTAGAACTATGCGTATAATAATATAAAAGTATTTTTTGTTTATCTATTATATAAAAAATATATTTTTTTAAGGAAAAAAATTTAAAAAAGATATAAATTGTAGTTTTTCAAAAAAGATATTTTTTCTTTTTCTAGTATTTTTACTTTACTATTAGAAATTTACCAAACACACTAAAAAATATATATTTTTTCATTAAGAAAAGAATTTTTTTTATCAACTTAACAGCACCCAAACCAAGGTTGTGAGAACTGAATCGGTCATTGAACTGGTCAAGTGATTGGTTCAATAGTCTAACTGAAGTCGAACTATGGTTAAACCGATTTAATTAAATATATAATAAAATTATAAAAAATATCAATAAATAATTTCAAATATTTAAATTCAATGATTTCTAAGCTAATAAAATTCAAAATTTCACAATTTCACACAATAAATTATCCATAATTTATCATTAAAAAGTTGTGAACAACGTCAAACATCAAAGTTTATAACTAAAGAAAATCAAAATGCACATAAATGACAAACACAAAATGTTTTACCACCAAAAGAAACAACATTGAACAAACAAGTTTTCAACTAAATAAAGACACTACTTATCAAAAATCATAATCATCATTAAGTGTTTCAATGTCTCCATCATAAATAGGTCATCCAAAGACACCATCTTCGAAAGTACCACCAAAAGTAGCCGTATTTGAGGATTCAATTACAAGATCGGGCATATCCACTTCAACTTTTATATCTCCTCCATCTAATAAAACAGAATAAAAAGTCAATAAGAACTCAAAGTTAACAACATATATCTTTATGGAATGAAACAAATTTTGCTATTTCACTCACCATTGGGATATGAAGGCATATCATTATCCGTGTATATTAAACTTTCAATGCCTTTAATGTTTCAATTAGTAAACTCAGGATCATCATCATCTGCCATTACCCAAAAATCTACCGTGTTAATGTATAAAGTTTATAAGATGTGATTATGTCAAGAAAAAAAATATATATATAGCGCAAGTGGGAGATTGTTAGAAAATTATTTAATTTTCTAATTTGTTTGTGGGTAATACATATATTAATTATAATTACAAATTATGCTATTTTAAATTAAATTACTTATATAATGGTGATCTCATTTATTGTTATAAATGCTAAATTGAATAAGTCATAATTACTTTTGATTTGAAATTAAATGAGAATAAAACTAGATATTATCTTTTGTTACCTAGATTATCTTTTAGATTTTAGATATATTATCTTTTGGCCTTTAGATACTATTTTATTTGGATTTTAGGGTTTAATGGGTGCCATGCTCAAATATAAATAGTGCCTTCAAGATTTCAGTCCCCAAAGATACCAAAGCCGCCTTTGTCGCTCTTTCCCCATTAGAAGAGTTACAATTCAGCCCTAGGAATACAGAAGGCTTTGGTTGAGGAAGATCGAAAGAACCACAAGACTGAGACAATCCTTCCATCAATTTCTGATTTCATGAGTAAAGGTACGCTTCCGCATTATGATATATTTTGGTGATTCAATATGGATGATTTGGGTTAATAAAATTAATTTATTCTAACATAGGTTTCAACAAGCAACTGACACTCTTTATTAAAATTAGCTAGTGAATGAACTCTTATTTTATCATATGACGGTTCCTTGAAACCAGGTCCAATTGTAGCATTACCATCCAAGGTAGGTTAAAAGTAAGGTGATTGAATTGCATTAAAAGGAATACATGCATTAACGATCCATTTTGCAAGCCCAACTTAGCCTTGTGCACAATTTTTTTATTGGCCAAAATACTTTTTAAAGTCGATTGAAACCTTGGAGTAGTCCATTCCTTAAAATAACTTCCAATTTATGTAGCAACAATAGCTCTTCTCTTTTCTTTGTCTCCTGTTGTTGTAGGAACAGCAGGTTGTACAGGGTTATGTGATTCAGACTCTTGTGCTTGTGTTTCCACACCATAAGAATCCTCTTCAAATTTTTTTCATCTTATTTTTCTTTTATTTTCCACCAAAAGCCTTTTGAATTGAAGTTCAACCTCTTCAGTGACTTTGTTACATACTTTAATTTCTCTCCATTATAAGTATTCAAACAAAAGATACATGTATATTGCACTTTGTGATTTTTGTTATACTTCAAAGTGAAATATTCTCAAGTTGGATAAGATTTTCCTCAAGAGGAACCCGTTTGGGATTCTTAAATAGCATTGTCTTGTGGCTATCGATCATATTGAGGTTGTTCCATCTAAAATATATATAATATACAAATTACATATTACATATAACAAAATAAAACCTCAGCCATCAAAATCCAGAATCCAAAATTGAACTTATCACTATTTTGGCAATTATATCAAAATTTTATTAAACATTATAACAATTCAGAATGATTAATCCATATAATTAACAAAATAAAAAATAAATTGAATAACTTAAGAACTCACGATTTCAGAGAGAGGCAAAGAGTCCACGGTGGTAGAGATAGATGCTCGATGAAGAGGATAGAGACGACAACAAAGACAGAGGTGGCCACCGCCGACTACAACAGAAGCTTTGAAACAACCTTCCAACAACGACAGAGACTTTAAGTGGTGAGGATGACAACTACTGGTGGTTACTGTTGAGTTAAGAAATTAACTAATATAATTGATGATGACAAACATTATATTTTTAAGCAAAGTAAATAATTAGTGTTGATTGTTTATGATTATATAAAGCTAATTATTTATTGTTGCAGGCCAAAACTCAGCTTTGAAGTAGCCCAAGAGGAAGGAAAACAACAAACAAGACCAGTGGGCTAAAATACAAATGAAGCCCAAAAGAATCAAGAAAAGAAGGCAACGGGCTGAACGAAAAAGATCCGATCCAAGGCTAGTTACCTCTCTCAGTTCAAACTTTTTCTATGTGCTTCAACCAAAAGCAACGTACACTTTACTGTCTCCATCAGAATGCACAGAAGTGAGAGAGAGAGAGCTTAGTTCCCTAAGCTAATCACCAAAGAAGCAAGAAAGAGAAAGACTAAGCTTGAAAGGCAAAAGTCTAATCAACCATTTTAAACCAAATCAAGCTTAGAAAAAGGTTAAAGGTAACCCATTTTCATATACATGCATCAGATCTTCTTCTCTTCATCTTCAACATTCTGCCTATCCATTATGAGATATATGGGAAAGATGTTGTCTGTTCTTCACTGCTGTAATCCATGGTCTTAAACATATCTTGGGGACCAAGTTGGTTTTCAAGGGATGAGATAAAGTTTTACCATTGGAAACTTTTGTTCATGATGACTTGTGGCTTTCGGTCAATGACAAATCCCATTTTGAGGGTTTATCTTGTGCTTAATTTAGGGGATTTTATAACCTTTTACCCACATTTATTCAATGAAATAGCATGGTTTTATAACTTCTCCCTTAATTGTGCTTAAGAGTGAAAACATGCTTTTTAGGACTTAAAATAGCTAAATCTAATTCTCCTTGATTCCATTAGATGCCTTGATATGTTTGTTAAGTGATTTAAGGTTTAGGAGGCAAAGATTGGATCAAGGGAATGAAGAAAGAAGCATGAAGAGTTGGAGAACTCATGAAGAAATGAAAGAACCGGAAAGCTGTCAAGCCGACCTCTTCGCACTTAAACGACCATAACTTGAGCTACAGAGGTCCAAATGATGCGGTTCCAGTTGGGTTGGAAAGCTAACATCCGGGGCTTCGAAATTATATAAATTTTGTCATATGTTGCTTCGCGTTCAGGGGCGCGCACGCGCACTTTGCGCGCGCGCGCTGATTCTGTCCGTGACCCACTTTAATGAAATCGTCCCCAGCGGTTTTAGGAGCCTTGTGGGCCCAATCCAACTCATTTCTGATGCTATTTAAGTCAAGGATTGAAGAGGGATGAGATATCTAGTTACCATTAGCTTAGTTTAGTTTAGAAGTAGTTTCTAGAGAGAGAAGCTCTCACTTCTCTCTAGGATTAGGATTAGGATTAGGTTTAGTTCTTCATAGTTCTAGGTTTAATTCAAGTCTCCTTCTACTTCTACCTTCAAGTGGTGATTGCTACACTTTGGTTCTTCTTTCTATCCCTATCCTCTTGTTGTAATTTCTCTTATTTTGTTTCTAGGTTTGTAATTGAGATATTCTTGTTCTTTTGCTTTCTTTTAATAATGCAATTTGAGATAATTCATGTGATTGTGATGTTGTTGATTGTTGTTTTGTTAATTCTTTGTAATTGTTGGTTGTTGATTCCTTTTATTCTTACAAATAAAAATGCTTTCTTTCATTACCCTCCTTCACTTCTATTGCACTTTATGTGTTTGTTGAAATGTCTCTTTTAGTTTTAGCGTAGAATTTGTTCCTCTTGGTCTAGGTAGAGTAATTAGTGACACTTGAGTTATCTAACTCCTTTGTTGATTGATAATTGGAGAGATTGCTAATTGGTTTGGAGTGCACTAAAGCTAGTCTTTCCTTGGGAGTTGGCTAGGACTTGTGGCTCAAGTCAATTCATCCACATGACTTTCCTTTATTTAGTAAGGGTTAACTAAGTGGTAGCAATGAACAATTCTCATCACAATTGAGAAGGATAACTAGGATAGGACTTCTAATTTTCATACCTTGCAACCAAAGAGGTCAGAAGCAAAGTCCCAAATTTAAGTAAAAATGGGAGAAAGTGAACGGCTGGGGTTGGTGAAGCACAGTGCTCAAGAATTTGACCTAGGGAGAACAGCTCAGCAACATGCAAGGAGATAAAAGAGGTTTGTTGTTCATTCAGAAGCCAAGGAGAGATAACCCAGTGTATTGAGATCTTGTTCTGTGAAGAAGTTCTCTAAAGAAGGTCTTCTACTTGGACAGTTCTCTCTTTCAAAGAAGCATTCTGCCAAAAATGAAGAACTGAATCAAAGACACAATTAACTGGTTTATCACATAACAAAGAGGCTGTTGATGAAGTTAATCTTCTTCATGTTATTACAGATTATAATTTATTTTTCAATATTTATCTTTCTGTAATTTCTTGAGTAAAAAGGCATAATGAGAAATCTCAAGTAAAAAGTCATGAGTGGAAAAAGACTGAGTGATACACTTGGGAGAAAAGCCTAGAGTTATTTTAGATTTCTTTAGGTATGTCTGTGTCTTATATCTTGTACCTGTGAGGTATCCATTTCTTAGTTGGGTTAGCACTAAGAGTGAAGAGTTAGGTATTAGCATAGCCAATGTCAAGTTAGGTTAGAACTTGAGTGTGAAAGGATTGGGTCAATCCTGCGGAATTGGTGTGTATAATACTTTTAACTATATTGGAAATTCTTCCATTGTTGTGGAGGAGATTGGACGTAGGTTACATAGTACAAGGCAACCGAACCAGGATACATACCGGTGTTAGCTTTTCTCTTCTCTGTTGTGTTCTGTTTTCTGATATTCATGAGACAAAAATAAATTATCTCATAAATTTCCGCTGCTGAGTACAAACAGAATCAGAATTGAAAGTTTGTATTAAAGGGTCTTTTCAGTAACTTAAAAGGAAGGCATAGATTCAACCCCCTTCTCTAAGCCTACCACAACCTTCAATTGGTATCTAGAGCTAAGGTCTCAAGAATCAAGCGTAACCGCTTGGAGCAAAGATCCAATGGCAAATAACTTGGGCACAACCACAGTTGCCTACACCCTCACTGAAGGCCAATCAAACAACTGGCCACCTTTCTTCAACGGGAAGAACTATGTCTAATGGAAAGAAAGGATGAGGATCTTCATTCAATCCATCGACTACAACATATGGAAGATTGTTGTGAGCAGTTCCAAGATCCCAACAAAAATAAGTGCTAATGGAGTGGTGACTCCAAAAGAAGAAGCTGAATGGAATGAAGATGATAAGAAGAAGATGGAGCTAAATGCTAAAGCAATCAACCTTCTTCACTGTGCTATCAGCTTTGAAGAGTACCAAAAGGTGTCTAGATGCAAGACAGCCAAAGAAATCTGGGAAAAACTCCAAGTTACACATGAAGGCACTTAACAAGTCAAGGAAACGAGGATTGATATGCTGCGAAAAGAGTACGAGATGTTTAACATGAAGGATGGAGAAAGCATTGATGAAGTATTTGAGAGATTCTCAATCATAATCAACAACCTTGATGCTATGGGTACAAATTACTCAGAACAAACCCTAGTGAGAAAACTCCTTAGAAGCCTCACAAAAGAATCAGAAACCACTACCACTGTCCTAACCGAGAGCAATAACCTAAGTCCCATAACCTATGATGAGCTGAGAGGAAAAATCCTTGCCTATGAAACCACACACACAAACCCAAACTCAAAGAAAAAGGGAATAGCCCTCAAGTCAAAAATAAAACCAAAAGAAAGTGAGTCTAGTGATGGTATTTCAGATGATGAGCTTATGTTTTTTGCTATGAGATTTAGAAGGATGATGAAGAACAATGGCAAATACAAGGGTTCAAGCTCAAAGGAACACAAGATGGACTTGAGCAAGGTGACATGTCATCATTGCAAGGAGGTTGGACACTTCAAGCTAAACTGTCCAAAGCTCAAGAAAGAAGACAAAGGAAAGAAGGAAAAGAAGAGAGTGCTCATGGCAGCTTGGGAGGATCTCGAGAACGACTCCAATGAGGAAGAAGACTCTGAAGGTGAAGACAAAGACTGTTTCATGGCTGGAAACAATAATTTTGATGAGGTAAATTACTTTGATTTGTCTATGAATGATTTACATGCTATTATTGATGATCTCACTTTAAACACCTCAAAACTGCTTGACAAGTACAATGAGTGCAGATCTGAAAGAGATGTGTTAAGAGTTGAAAATGAATTTTTAAAAGAAAAAGTGAAGGAAACTGAATGTGCTTTGGACATTATTAAAGAAAACAAATTTCTAAAATCTGAACTTAAAAAATTAAAAGAAAAGCACATTGTGGATCCTTCTCATGAGTTAATTGCTGAAAATGAAAGATTAAATGATATGATTAAAAGACTGAATGGTGATTTAGCAAAATTTTCTCAAAGTTCTAGTAACTTGGACAGATTACTTGCAAGCCAAAGACCATTATTTGAAAAATCTGGTTTAGGTTATATAGCCAAGGAAAGTGTAGTTTTCAATGTTTTCCCTATGAAATTTGTGGCGTCTTCATCAAATACTAAATCCACACCAAACAAATCTGGTATTGGATATGTTCCAACATTTGAAGAAAAATTTGATGAAGTATATACAAGTGAAACTGAGCCTTCACCAAGAACCAAACCTAGTTCAAATAGGCCAGGTTTGGGGTACATTTCGAAAAATGAGGTTTCTTTCAAGAAACCACCATTTTACAACAAAACCTCATATTCGAAAAATCCAAAAGTTCAAAAAAATTCTGGTGAAAATGCTTTTGCAAAGAGGAAGAATTTTAATAAAAATCAATTTGTCAAAAAAAATGCACCTCCTCCAAAAACTAGAAAATTTCAACCCTTTAATTATTTCCAGCAAAATAACTCACCTCAATTTTAGCGATACACATCAGAAAATCATTGTGTAAATTGCAAGAAATTTGGTCACTCAAATGAACAATGTTTCATTGAAAAGAGAGTTGTGGGAAACAAAATTTACAATGTTGTTTGTGACTTCAATGTACTTGGGCAACCAAGATGGATTAACTTCAAAGGATCCAAATTAATTTGGATACCTAAAGTCACTTGAAGTTTTTCATGTAGATTTGCCTAGCATCCAAGAACAAGAAGGATATATGGTACTTGGATAGTGGATGCTCAAAGCACATGACTGGAAGGTCAACTTACTTCATCAAACTAAACAAGTATGATGGAGGTTTTGTGACCTTTGGAGATGATGGAAAAGGTAAAATAATTGCTGTTGGAAAAGTAGGTAATGAACAATCTACTTTCATTGTTGATGTATTGTTGGTATGTGGTTTAAAGCACAATCTTTTGAGTATAAGTCAGCTGTGTGACTTAGGATATTTAGTGACTTTCAAAAGGTTTGAATGTTGTGTTATAAATGAAAAGACAAATGAAGTGCTTTGTGTTGCCAAGTGTTGTAATAATGTGTATGGACTTACCCTTGATGAACTAAAGGATCAAAATGTAGCTTGTTTTTATTCTAAAGAATCTGAAAAGTGGCTATGGTACAAGAGATTGGGCCATGCAAAACAAACTTGTAAAGAAAGAGTTAGTAAGAGGTCTTCCTTTGATAAAGTTTGACAAAGACATCACTTGTGATGCTTGCCAAATGGGAAAACAAACAAAAAATTATTTTAAACCAAAGGAAGATATCTCTACTAAAAGGCCACTTGAGTTGCTATACATTGATTTATTTGGTCCAACAAGAACTCAAAGCCTAGGTGGTAAACATTATGGTTTAGTGATTGTGGATGACTACACTAGATTTGGTTGGGTTTTATTTCTTGCTCACAAAAATGAAGCCTTTTTGGCCTTTGAATCTTTTTGCAAGAAAATTCAAAATGAAAAGGATTTAAAAAATCTCTTCTATAAGAAGTGATCATAGAACTGAATTTGAAAATAATTTATTTGAATCCTTTTGTGAGGAATTTGGAATATTTTACAACTTCTCTTGTCCAAGGACACCACAACAAAATGGTGTGGTGGAAAGAAGAAATAGAAGCATACAAGAAATGACAAGAGCTATGCTTTGTGAGAGCAATGTTCCAAAATTCCTTTGGGCTGAAGCCGTTAACACAGCTTGCCACATTTTGAATAGAACAATCATAAGGAAATTTTTGAAGAAAACCCCTTATGAACTTTGGAAAGGTTACCCCCAAACTTGGACTACTTGCACATCTTTGGATGCAAATATTTTGTTTTAAATAACAAGGATAATTTGAGAAAATTTGATCCAAAGGCGTATGAGTGTTTATTTATAGGATATTCCACAACTAGTAAAGCATATAGAGTTTATCATCAAGATGCTAGGATTATTGAGGAGTCCATACATGTTACATTTTGTGAAACCAACTTGGTTCAAAGTATTGTGGAAGACTATGATGCAGGGAATCAAGCTAAAAAAGACAATGAGACTGCACAAAATCATGAAAATGAAAATTCTGGACAAGCTGAACCAGAAACCGCAACTGCTGAAAATTCGAGAGACAATTCCATTTTGTCTCATGAATCTGAAGGAGATCTTGAAACCAACAGTACCTAAAATCCCTTGGTGACTGATTCTGCCTCCAGGTCAACCAGACCTTTTGAATGGATATTCTTGAAGAATTATCCTGAGGAATTTGTTATTGGAGACGTCTCTCATGGGGTTAGAACTCAGTCCTAAACTAAAAAGGCCAATGAAGAGTCAAACATTGTCCTTCTCTCTCAAATGGAACCTCAGAATGTTAAAGAAGCCCTTAGTGACCCCTCTTGGGTTAAAGCAATGGAGGATGAGCTTCTTGAGTTTGAGAAGAACCAAGTGTATGTGGACTTTAGTTCCAAGGCCAAGTGGAAAGAAAGTGACCGGTACCAAGTGGATTTTTCGAAACAAGCTAGGAGAGGATGGTAGCATTGCAAGAAACAAGGCAAGGCTCGGGGCACAAGAATATGACCAAGAAGAAGGAATAGACTTTGATGAATCCTTTGCCCCTGTTGCCCGAATGGAAGCCATAAGACTTCTCTTAGCTTATGCTGCATTTTGTGGTTTTAAATTATATCAAATGGATGTGAAATGTGCATTTTTGAATGGTGTGATAGATAGAGAAGTGTATGTGGAGCAGCCACCCGATTTTGAAAATAAAGAGCATTCTAACTATGTTTTCAAATTATCAAAAGCTCTTTATGGTTTAAGACAAGCTCCTAGAGCTTGGTATGAGAAGCTTAGCTCTTTTCTTTTGAAAAATGGTTTTCAAAGAGGCACCACAGACACAACCCTATTTATCAAGAATTCTAATGATTCTTTCATTTTAGTCCAAATATATGTTGATGACATCATTTTTGGATCAGAAAATGAATCTCTTTGTTCTGAATTTGGAAAACTCATGACAAGTGAATTTGACATGAGTATGATGGGTGAACTTAATTTTTTCCTTGGGCTGCAAATTAAACAAACTGAAAATGGTATTTTCATTCATCAAGAGAAGTATGCCAAGGAATTAGTTAAGAAATTTGGTATGAAAAATGCCAAACCTATGGGAACTCCCATGCACCCTAATTCAAAATTAGATAAGAGAGAAACTGAGAAAGATGTACATAAGACTAGGTATAGAGGAATGATTGGTTTTCTTATGTACTTAACTTCTTCTAGACCTGATATTGTGCAAAGTGTTGGAATGTGTTCAAGATTCCAATCTAAACCTAAAGAGTCTCATCTTTCTACAGTTAAGAGGATCATTAGATATGTTCATGGCACATCCAATTTTGGTCTTTGGTATTCTAAGATTGATGATTTTTCTGCAGTTGGTTATTGTGATATAGATTTTGCCGGTGATAGAGTTGATAGAAGGAGCACTTCAGGCTTATGTTGCTTCCTTGGAAAGTCTTTAAATGTTTGGTCAAGTAAGAAGCAACCAACAGTGGCTTTATCCATTACAAAGGCTGAGTATATAACTGCTTCTTCTTGTTGTTCTTAGCTTATGTGGTTAAAAATACAGCTTGTTGATTACAAGTTAAATGCTAAAAATATTCCTTTGCTGTGTGATAATATGAGTGCCATTAATATTTCTAAAAATACAGTTTTGCACTTTCAGCTAAACATATTGAAGTGAAATTTCACTCAATAAGAGAACATGTTCAAAAGGGGGATATCAGCATTCAATTTGTTAAATCAGAAGAGCAATTAGCAGATATCTTCACAAAACCACTAGCTGAGGACAGATTCTGTATGCTTCAGACTAGTCTAGAGATTTTAAGCTCTGATTCTTTGTTTAATAGTTGCTGATGTGTTTGTTGGAGTTTTTGTCTCATAAACAGGTATGAGACAATTCTGGGCATGTGAAGAACGTTCCCTTCAATCAGTGTGTTTTGGGCTTGTTGCAAGTGAAAGTTAATCATATCTAGAGTGGTCCAATGTGTTTCCTTAAATCCAACCATCTCTGAGCCCAATATGAATGTTACATGTTTATTTTTGTTAGCTTTTGTGTTTCAGTTTGTGTCCAAAAATTCTTTTTTAATTTAAGTCCAATAAAGATTTTTTTTATTCTGAACTGATTTCCTTTTATTTTGAAATAAAATCAAATCTTTCTCTTTTGTGATGTCAAGTCTTTTCAAGTCATAGCAAAAGGTGATGCAGTTGCATGGTTTGAGAAACTTTCTTTTGGGTATGGTTACCAACACTCCTTCTCTTCCCTCCATAACTCCTCCTCAAACCTTTCGGTTTCTTCCCACTCTCTTTACTGCTTCTCTTCCCTAAAAAATCTGAAACCAACCAAATAAGGAAGAAAACTGTAGCACACAAGCCTCCTTGTGAAAAAGTCTACAAGCTACCTACTAAACCCTCAACTCACTCCCAAGATAGAACATTCACTCCATCTCCATCTCCTCCTACCTCACCTCCTCGGTGTAACCCTATGGCTCGCACAAAGAATCCCTCCAGGGTTCCATCTTCAGCCAAGCCAACGCCTATTCCGAAGGAACCACCATCCAAACCTGGGTCATTGAAGCCTAGCATGTTGAAAGGGAAGTGACTAGCATCGCTTGAACCTTCCTCTGAGCACACACAACCAAAGTTTAGGTCTGTTCCATTACGTTCTCAGCGAGGTAAAACTTGAATTCTTCTTAAAACTATTAAAGAACTAGGCATTGGCCCTTTTGATCACAAATCTCACTTCATGACCTCTCATTCAAACTATAACCCTTATAGATTCAAATCTTCCATGAATAACAACTTTTATGATGGAGTTGTTAAGTACCGTACCCTGTGTCTCTCTTTTCTTGCTGATTTGTCAACTTTGAAAAGAAAAGGTTTTCCTTTTGTTGAAAATCTGGAATTTTTTTATTGGAATCATCTCTTTAAAATAAAAAAGCCTGTTTATCCTCTGTTGGTTCAAGAGTTTTATGCAAATCTGACATATCATGAAGGGACTATTCATTCTTATGTTAAAGGTCGAGACATTGTCTTGAACAATGAAACAATCAGTGATGCATTGAAGTATAATGATGTTGGGCCTTGTGCTTACACTTCAGTTAAGTGGGATGAAGGTGTTGGTATTTCTTACAATGATGCATTGGCTCACATTTGTGAACATGTTTCTTTAATTGATGGCATCACACCCACTCACAAAGCCCTAGGATATGAACGTGCTCAGTTGCACCGAATTGTCAACCACATCATTCTTCTTCAAAGTGGTTCATATGAAAGGGTTTCTTATATAGACACACTTGTTTTATATGCCATTCTCACCAAAACAAAAATTTCATTTGCATATCTGATGGTTAGATACATGTTTGACACTGTTCGGAGTGAAAAAGACAAAGCACTTCCTTACGGCATGTTTCTAACTTGCATATTTGAATATTTTGGTGTTGACTTGACCAATGAAGATTATCAAAATAAACATTCATATCTAAAGGGAGGTGGTGCAGTGAAACAGCAAAAAGGACCTACTCGATCTGAAAGAGTGGTTCTAGATGATGATGCTGATGATGAAGAGTTTATTCCCGATGAATCTCCTCCTCCTTCCACCGAGGGTACTTCCATCTTTACAGGCCAAAAATATACTCTGCTGAATGTTGTGAAGGATGTTGTTCAGGAGTTTGTCTTCCAATCTAATCACATGATTGCAATGAGCAAGGAGCAAAGAAAGCTAGCTAGCAAACATGAGAATTTCCTCCAGAAATCAAGGGATAGAGTGGCTGTGTTTATGACATTTATTGACAACCTACAGAAAGATGAAGACCCTGCCACTGACACTGATGAAGAAGTTGACTCCGAGAGGAACAGTTCTGATGCTTAGGATTGTCTCATCCAGATGTTGCTATCTATCTTTTTGTCTCATGAATTTTGTTCTTTTCGCTACTTTTGAACTTTTTTTTGGTCTTGGATGACTGTAATAACTTTAACAACTGTTACACTTGTGATAATTTCTCTAGTACTTTGAACTGTGATCTAACATCTTTTTGTAGGTTTTAAGGTGCTAATTCATTGATCTTGCTTATTTTCCGCCCTTGATGACAAAAGGGAGAGTATATATAGCATGAGCAATGCATGCAGTGAATTTAGTGAATGTTTTGATTTCTTTTAATTTCAAAGAATTGCTGCTTTCTTTTGATTGATGATGCCATAATAGTTTTTCACTGCTATTAATTTTTCTCACATGATATTTTTTTTGAAACTTGCTTTTATGATATGTTGTTGTTTTGTCCCTGTTCCTAATGTCTCAATGCTCTGTTTGCTAAGATTGTAAAAATACTTAAACCTATCACTGTTTGCTGCATCTTTGGCAAAGTATTTAGCATTTATTTGGTTCCAAATAAGTATATGCAAACAGGAAAGAAAAGAAGAGCATAAATCCAGGGGGAGCCACTCTTGAAAAGAAAATGGGGAGCAACATAAAAGCAAATGACAAAAATCAAAGGGAGTTCCTAAACCTTACTCAAAATTCATTTCCTTTTGATTATTGTTTAAATTATGTTTGTCATCAAGGGGGAGATTGTTGAGTTAAGAAATTAACTAATATAATTGATGACAAACTGGTACACAAAATTGTGATCTCTAACAATGGCATTCAACTTGGTATGCGCATCTACTAACTCAGCACTTTCTTCACAACTCCGCACAACTAACCAGCAAGTGCACTGGGTCGTCCAAGTAATAAACCTTACGTGAGTAAGGGTCGATCCCATGGAGATTGTTGGTATGAAGCAAGCTATGGTCATCTTGTATATCTCAGTTAGGCTGATTCAAATGGTTATGGAGTTTTCGAATATAAAGATAAATAAAACATAAAATAAAGATAGAAATACTTATGTAAATCATTGATGGGAATTTCAGATAAGTGTATGGAGATGCTTTATCCCTGTTGAATCTCTGCAACATACTGCTTTCTTACTTTCAATCCTTCATACTCCTTTCCATGCAAGCTGTATGTAGGGCATCACCGTTGTCAATGGCTACTTCCCATCCTCTCAGTGAAAAAGGTCCAAATGCTCTTGTCACAGCACGGCTAATCATCTGTCGGTTCTCGATCATGTCGGAATAGAATCCATTGATTCTTTTGCGTTTGTCATCACGCCCAACAATCGCGAGTTTGAAGCTCGTCATAGTCATTCAATACCTGAATCCTACTCGGAATACCACAGACAAGGTTTAGACTTTCCGGATTCTCAAGAATGACCGCCAAAGGGTTCTAGCTTATACCACGAAGATTCTAATTAAGGAATCCAAGAGACACATGCTCGGTCTAAGGTAGAACGGAAGTGGTTGTCAGTCACACGTTCATAAGGATAGATGATGATGAGTGTCACAGATCATCACATCCATCAGGTTGAAGTGCAACGAATATCTTAGAACAAGAATAAGCTGAATTGAAGAGAAAATAGTATTAATTGCATTAAAACTCGAGGTACAGTAGAGCTCCACACCCTTAGTCTATAGTGTGTAGAAACTCCACCATTGAAAATACATAAGTGATCAAGGTTCAGGCATGGCCGAATGGTTAGCCCCCATAAACGTGATCAAAGGATCATAGGGTAATCCAAAAATAATCCAAAGATGTCTAATACAATAGAAAAATGTCCTATTTATACTAGACTAGTTACTAGGGTTTACAAAAATAGGTCTAAATGCAAAAATCCACTTCCGGGGCCCACTTTGGTGTGTGCTTGGGATGAGCTTGAGCTTTATACATGCAGAGGCTTTATTTGGAGTTAAACGCAAATTTGTAACGTGTTTTTGGCGTTTAACTCTGGTTCGTGACATGTTTCTGGCATTTGACTCCAGAATACAGCATGGAACTAGCATTGAACGACATTTTACATCGTCTAATATCGAATAAAGTATAGACTATTATATATTGATGGAAAGCTATGGATGTCTACTTTCCAACGCCGTTGAGATCGTGCCATTTGGAGTTCTGTAGCTCCAGAAAATCCATTTTGAGTGCAGGGAGGTCAGAATCCAACAACATCAGTAGTCCTTTGTCAGCCTTCTATCAGACTTTTGCTCAGGTCTCTCAATTTCAGCCAGAAAATACCTGAAATCACAGAAAAACACACAAACTCATAGTAAAGTCCAGAAATATGAATTTTACATAAAAACTAATAAAAACATCCCTAAAAGTAGCTAGATCCTACTAAAAACTACCTAAAAACAATGCCAAAAAGCGTATAAACTATCCGCTCATCACAAACATTATATTATTAAGCAAAGTAAATAATTAGTGTTGATTTTTTATGATTATATAAAGCTAATTATTTATTGTTGTAGGCCAAAACTCAGCTTTGAAGTAGCCCAAGAGGAAGGAAAACAACAAACAAGACTGGTGGGCTAAAATACAAATGAAACCCAAAAGAAACAAGAAAAGAAGGCAATGGGCTGAACGAAAAAGATCGGATCCAAGCCTAGTTACCTCTCTCAGTTCAAACTCTTTCCATGTGCTTCAACCAAAAGCAACGTACACTTTACTGTCTCCATCAGAATGCACAGAAGTGAGAGAGAGTGCTTAGTTCCTTAAGCTGATCACCAAAGAAGCAAGAAAGAGAAAGACTAAGCTTGAAAGGCAGAAGTCTAATCAACCATTTCAAACCAAATCAAGCTTAGAAAAAGGTTAAAGGTAACCTATTTCCATATACATGCATCAGATCTTCTTCTCTTCATCTTCAACATTCTTCCTATCCATTATGAGATATATGGGAAAGATGTTGTCTGTTCTTCACTGCTGTAAATCCATGGTCTTAAACATATCTTGGGGACCAAGTTAGTTTTCAAGGGCTGAGATAAGGTTTTACCATTGAAAACTTTTGTTCATGATGACTTGTGGCTTTCGGTCAACCAAAGAGGTCAGAAGCAAAGTCCCAAATTTAAGTAAAAATGGGAGAAAGTGAACGGCTGGGGTTGGTGAAGCACAGTGCTCAAGAAGTTGACCTAGGGAGAGCAGCCCAGCAACATGCAAGGAGATAAAAGAGGTTTGCTGTTCATTCAGAAGCCAAGGAGAAATAACCCAGTGTATTGAGATTTTGTTCTGTGAAGAAGTTCTCTGAAAAAGGTTTTCTACTTGGAAAGTTCTCTCTTTCAAAGAAGCATTCCGCCAAAAATGAAGAACTGAATCAGAGACACAATTAACTGGTTTATCACATAACAAAGAGGCTGTTGATGAAGTTAATCTTCTTCATGTTATTACAGATTGTAATTTACTTTTCAATATTTATCTTTCTGTAATTTCTTGAGTAAAAAGGCATAATGAGAGATCTCAAGTAAAAAGCCATGAGTGGAAAAAGACTGAGTGATACACTTGGGAGAAAAGTCTAGAGTTATTTTATATTTCTTTAGGTATGTCTGTGTCTTGTATCTTGTACCTGTGAGGTATCCATTTCTTAGTTGGGTTAGCACTAAGAGTGAAGAGTTAGGTATTAGCATAGCCAATGTCAAGTTAGGTTAGAACTTGAGTGTGAAAGGATTGGGTCAATCCTGTGGAATTGGTGTGTGTAATACTTTTAATTATATTGGAAATTCTTCTATTGTTGTGGAGGAGATTGGACATAGGTTACATAGTACAAGGCAACCGAACCAGGATACATGCCGGTGTTAGCCTTTTTCTTCTCTGTTGTGTTCTGTTTTCTGATATTCATGAGACAAAAATAAATTTTCTCATAAATTTTTGCTGCTGAGTACAAACAGAATCAGAATTGAAAGTTTGTATTAAAAGATCTTTTCAGTAACTTAAAATGAAGGCATAGATTCAACACTCTCCCCCTTCTCTAAGCCTACCACAACCTTCAGTTACTGACGGCACCAATAGTGATAGGGATGGTGGAGGCGTTCCATCTGCTCGTTGGAGAAAATTAGGGTTGGAAGGGAGACAGAGGCATTGTTTTGCTCGTTTGGGAATTAAGACACTAGATTTTCTCTCTTTTTTTTAGCATCAAAACAACAACGTTTCTGAGGTTGATTATAGAACCAAGCCTTCAAAAAATCCAGCCAATTTATTAGTTAGCTATCGGTTCAACCGATTTTTTAATTAATTTTTTACAGTATAATTTTAGGAGTCAATTGAATTGACCAAATAACCGATTTTTAGTTTCCATTTAATCCAGTCAAACTAATCAGTTTAATCAAATTTTTCAAACTTTGATCCAAACAAGCACACAACATTTTTTCAATTTCACGTTGGTGTAAGATTGTGTTGTTTACATCTAGGAGTATTGATAGATATTGGTATATTACACCATTCAATGTAAAATTAAAACCAAATCTTAGTGGTAAATTTGAAATAAAATATAAATGTTAAAAACAAAAATAATATTTATTGTTCAATAACTAAATAAAATTATATTAATAATATTTTTAAAATATATTATTTTTATTAATACTTTAATGCAATACCATTTTTTAATGAAAAACATATATTATAATAAGTTTTACATTTTTTTGGTAAATTATATAACTTTTTTTTAAATGTATTACTTTTTATTATATAAAAATAACTCTGTTACTTTTAAAAATATTTCATATAATTTACCAATAAGAATATATTTCACTTAGTTACTTACCATAATCACATATTTTCTAAATAAAAATATTACTATACTAAATAATTTTTAATAAAGATAATGAGTTTAAAATATATTTGTAATACGATTTATTTAAAAAAAATATCCGCTATTATAAATATACATTTTTCTTAAAGTTTATTTTTTAGTTTTAATTTTATTCTTAATGTTTGGTTTTAGTTATACGATCAATATGTTTCAATTATGAATAATGCTATGATGTATGGTATATTTTAATAAGAGTGAAAATTATTCTTTTTTATTATAATAAAAAAACACACGAAAAATCACGTGAAATGTCCATATTCTCTAGAGAAACTTTTGTGAAAATATCACTCTTTACTCAATTTTATTTTTCACCTGATTTTTTTTAAATTATGCTTTTAGATGTGAACAACATAAAACAGACCAAACATGTATTATAATTATTAAGTCTAACCTTGACTTATTACCTGTTAAAGTCTTTATTTTTGACATAGTTTATCTTATTTGAAATGGTTGACTTAGCCTGATGGCTATTTAAAAACCCATTAAAAACAAAAATAATGATTTAGGTATTTTAGTTTTCTTTCTTATTTAGCAAGTGTTACCATTGTTTAAAAATAGCAATACTTATGTTATAACCTTTATAAATATATTTATATTTATATTTATTATATAAGTATTTGGCATAGTGAATAAACAATAGTTTAATATGTTTAAAGCATTACGTCTGGATGGATTTTAGGCTTTCTTTTTAAGAATTATGGGAGTATACTGCAAAAGATGTTCACCATATTGTGAACATAGCGTTATTTAGAGGACAATTGGATATGTCCGTTTTTAAAATTCTCATTGTGTTTATTCCCAAAGTTGAGAGTGCTACGACTTTTAAAGATCTCCATTCCATCAGCTTATGTAATATAATGTCTAAGATTGTTACTAAAGTGCTGATGAATTGTCTGAGGTCTTATCTTTTTGACATTATTGACCTCTTTAGAGATGATATATTCTAGGCGGATGCAACTGAAAATATTGTTATAGCTCAAAGAGATTCTCTATTTTATAAGAAAGATAAAATCTAAAAAAGACACTTTAACTTTTAAAATTGACTTAGAAAAGTCATATGACACGATGAATTGGAGATTTTTAGAGAATTTCCTTTGCAATTTTGATTTTTCTAACAATATAACTAGGTTAATTATGAATTGTGTGACTTCTTTCTTTCTTTCGATTCTTTGAAATGGTAAAAAATTTGAGAGTTTTAATCCAGAGAGAGGTCTCAAACAAGAAGATTCAATGTCACCTTATCTATTTTTTGTATGGAGCAATTGGCTTATTATATTTCTCATAAGGTGTTTGAATGAGTGTAGGAGCTAATAGCTGTGTTTAGAAAGGGGCCCAAAATATCACATTTAATATTTGCAGATGATCGTTTACTATTATGCAAAGCTAAGAAGTTATAGGTCACTATAGTCATAGAAGTCCTAAACATGTTCTGCAAAGTTTATAGGTTAAAAGTTAACTTCAAGAAATCCAAAGCTATTTGTTCAAAACACGTTTTTAATGCCAAAAAAGAGATGTTTACTAGGGTCTCATCTATTCGCTTTACTCAAATGTTGAAAATAAAACTTAATTGTCAATTTGGGACACTCAAGAGTGACTCGGGTCTATGCTACAGAGATTACTGAAAAGATTTAGAAGCGTTTGGCGCCCTAAAAAGGGAGACTTCTAAACAGTGCTGAGAGACTGTGTCTAGTTGAATTTGTCATCTTATTTATCCCTATTTATTAGATGAATTGCTTTCTTCTTTTAGATTATGCTTGTGATAAGATTAATTTTCTCCTCTACCAATTCTTTTGGAAGGGTAACGATGATGGAAGGTATCTTTCTCTTTTTTATTGGAAGTTATTAATTACTCTAAAAAGTTTTGGTAGTTTGGGTATTCGTAATTTTTCTTTAGTTAATATTGCTATGATTGAAAGGTTAGAGCGATAAATGTTAAATTGCCAAGACAGGATATGGGTTCAAATTATACTTAATAAATATATCAAACAATATTTTAACCTTAATTTATCTCTTCCAAAAATGCATCATGTTGTTGAAGGAGCATTGTGACATCAATTCAGTATCTTCAAGAAGGATTGACTTGGAACCTTGGTAATATAGATCAATCGATATGGTATGATCCTTGGTACTCAAATGAAAAAGTTTGTGATTACCTCCCCTTTGTGCACATCTCTCATAGTAATTTGAAAATTAGATATGTTTGGAATAATAATGCCTGGTTGTTGGAACGAGGTGCTAAATATATCAAACAATATTTCAACCTTAATTTATCTCTTCCAAAAATACATCATGTTGTTGGAGGAGCATTGTGACATCAATTCAGTATCTTCAAGAAGGATTGACTTGGAACCTTGGTAATATAGATCAATTGATATGGTATGATCCTTGATACTCAAATGAAAAAGTTTGTGATTACCTCCCCTTTGTGCACATCTCCGATAGTAATTTAAAAATTAGAGATGTTTGGAATAATAATGTCTGGTTGTTGGAACGAGGTGCAATGCCTTTGCCAGAACCAGGCTTCATATGTTTTAAAGTATCGTCTTCTCTGGCCAACTCATAGCGGAACTCGAATGGGTCTAGAAGAAAAGCTCCAGCAAAGCTTATTCAACCAGAGATGGGTATTTGTGGCTGCTGAGAAGAAGGGTTCACTAGGATGAGGTGCGGAACTAGAAGTGGTTGTGGTGAGTGAATAGTTTAGAGAAATCTAAGTTGCTGACTTGGTCAGTCATTCATGATGCTTTATCGACAGAGATTTTTTGTCACTGTCGTGGTCTATTAGAATCACACATGTATCCTCGATGTGGTGAAGAGGCAGAAATCGTGGTGCACTATTTACTGCAGTGCTGAAAGGTGCAAGAGATTTGAGAGAAATTCGAAGAGAATATATTTTCACGGGTAAGGGCTGCTATTCTGGAAAAAAATCATCTCTTACCTGAATTTTGGTGGATTTGAAGGCATAGTAATCAGGAAGTATTCAACCCAAATGATGAGTGGACGCAAAACAAGGTGGTGGTTTTGACTCAGAGATGGAAGAACGAGTCTGAACAAGGCCTCTCTTGTCCTCGACAGCTTTCTTGAGTCTATAATGTGATATGAAAACCTTCTCAGGTAAATTGTGATTCTAATATATTCGAGGAAGCTTAGGTAGTAGGATTTGGTTGTGTGCTAAGAAATCATGGCAGTGATTGGAAGAAGAGTTGCTCTAGGAACATTCCAATGTAGAGTGTAATGACCAAACTTCTAGCACCTCATATCTCATGAGCGTACTAAAAGCAATGTGTTACTACCTATGTCCTTATAACTCTAACTCTTTATTATATAATATATGAGTCTGATTCGTCATTAGAAATCAAAAGCATAATTTCAGAGTAAAATTTTTTTGAAAACATTTATTAATTAACAAGCCATACACGAATTAATCAACAACAAAGATATAAATAAGACTAATAGAATATCCACTACATATAGCATATTACATAATAAAACATACTTTAATATATTATATTACATAATAAAATATACTCTTGTAATCAAGCGACTACTTGAGTCCTGGCCCATCCAAAAAGTCCCTAGTTTGGAACCCAGGCTAACTAAGACTTAGCCCCGATAAAAATACCAACAGAGAGGAAAAAATTGACAACACTCTAATCTCCATAACTCTGCATCACATTAGGCATCTCGAACTATACATATATGCTTCAAATCTAGGATGTAGCAAAAGGTTAGCGCCATCACTTCTTCAATGAGCATTAGCGTTCACTCCGCCTTTAAGAACAATGAAGAAAGGGGGTGAGACCCTATGGTTCCCAGCAGGGTATTAATGGAGGAAACGTTTAACTCATCGTATGCGGAATCTTTTCAATCCTAGATTATAGAATCTTAATATTTTTCCTTCGCAAGCAATTTAGTCTTGTTCCTTTTTTACATTATTACTTACAATTTTACTTCCATTGTTAACTTTAGGTCAATCTCGCAATAGTCAAACAGTAACAGTAGACAACTACAGATAAGTCACACAATCACAATGCAAACAAGCCACATAGCACACAGTAGAAAATTCAAGCACAACACAAGATGACAGGAAATATGTTACAAACAAGTATAATGTATATCTGTTTTATACAGGCCATGAGTTCATGTGTCATTTACACCCTGTAACCTAACATTGCCTAAGAACCATTCTCAGATATGGTTTTTCATTGTGTTTGTTCGTGCATACGTATTGGTGTTTTAAAAATACCACCAGTTCGTGACCACTGGCAATTGTCACAGAGGTTGACGCTATAATATACGCACAAGGAAAAATAGTCATCCTCATGTTTGTGCGCATCCCTGATATCAATACACAACAGTTTGTGGCATTTAATGATTAAACAGTTTGTGGATTTTTTCTGCCTTTTTAACATTTTATATTCCGTGCACTGAGCAAGTGGAATGGAACCCTAGTCCTTACCAAGCCAACATTTAATCTTCTAATTCTCTTTTACTATTTTCCATGTTTTTCACTGTATCTAATCATCAGTTTTCTGTCTTCAATTCTCCATTCTTTTTCTCATGCAATCTTTTATTTTCTTGTTTTCTGTTTTTTATTTTCTGTTTTTATAAGACAATTATTCTTTCTTTGATCTTTTTTAATATCTTAATCAATCATAGTACTCTCCTCATACCTTTTCTTAGGTGTTTTATGAAAAGAATTATGAGATTCTAGACTTTAAAATTGTCTTTCTAAGACTTTTAAAAAATTATTATTTTATCCCTGGTGCTTATGTGAAATTACTATTTTGCCTCTCTATTATTATATTATTAAAATTCATTTAATACTATTTTATCCCTAAACTTTTAGAAATTACAATGTGACCCCCAAACTTTTATCTATTTATAGGTTAACCTCCAAACTTTTTCATATTTATATTTTTGTCCCAATATTTTTATATAATTACCAAAATACTCCTACCATCTTTCATAATAATCAAAATATTCCTATATTTTTTCATAAAATTCCTATTTTGCCCTTGATCTTTTTACTTAATACCCAAAATCTCTAAATTTTGAAATTACTCTTTTATACTTAATCTTTTAATTATTTACCATTGTATCCTTAATGATTCATCACCATGCCATCTTTGCATGCATGGAACCAAAGTCATGAACAATGTTTTATCATCATTTTAATATTGATTTCAACAAATTTTTCAAATTTTTTGGTAATCGATTTTTATCATTTTTTTAACACAACATCCAGCCATCAAACTTTCATCAAAATCACACTAAAGAAGCTTGGAATCAGCCCCATGAAATCACGGTTTTCCAATATCCATGAAACTTTGAGTCCATTGATTTCTAAGCTTGTTTCCAACAAGAAAATATGATTAAATCATCATACAAATACTCAATTTCAAATACCAAACAATAATTTAACAATCAAATATCAATAACACAATTAATTCATAATTAATTTATCAAATTCTTACCTCTTGAATCAACTCCAAAAACCGGTTTATTTAAGTGGTTTCTAGCTCACTTTTTTACTTAGTTTTCAATCAAAAATAACTTTTAACTCAAGGAACACATGAAGGCCGAACCTTCATCATAGGTTTTGAAAGGATTTCCTCACATTCCTTGAACTGAAAATGGAGGTTTATTGGTCCACAAGACAAGAGATCCTATGAAAAAATATAAAAAATATCAAGTTTAACCATGGTTAGCCATGGCCGAACCATTCAAGGAGGAAGATCAACCATCATACCTCACCTTGTCTTGTGAAATTTGGTATGGATATACAAAGGAGGAAGAGAAGAACACTTTAATCGGTTTAAATTATTGATTGGAGTTTTAGGGAAGAAGAAACTAAACTTGGAAGCTCTAGTGTTCATGGAAGTTTTCTCTAACTTTTTCTTTAAGAAACAAGGCTGAAGGAAGAAGAAAGAGGGTACTGGATGCTTCCTTAGTGAAGCCGTGGCAATTAGGTGCTTAGTCACCTAGTTGCTTAATGAAAATATTTAACTTGTTAAAATAAATATATGAGCTATTATTATAAATGATACTAATAATTTAATTATCTTAAAATTAAAAGATTTATGATAAAGCATTAACATAACTAAATTTATTGGAGAGTGCTGGCATTAGGTTATATCAATAGATTTTGAATTCGATTAAAATAATATTATCATAAAATATCATCATAATAAAATATTAGTATAACAAAATAATAATATAATGTTAATATAATAAAATATAATTATAATAAAATATTATTTTTTATATTTCTGCATATCGAAATCAGCTCGTTAAACGAAGTCTAACTATGTACTCGAATGTTTGAAATTTTTAGCCAAAATAGCTAAAAAATGTAGTTTTTCACTGGCTTAGTAACCGATGACGTGAAGAGGTGCTTGATGGTGCAGTAGATTCCTGCTTCGCTGAACTTTCAGAAAAATTCTTGTTTAGCTGAAAACAAAGTCATTTCATAGAGTATCACATGAGCAAAACTTTTTACAGTATGGAGAGGCATGGTCTTTGCCACGCTGTCAATTATAATAGCTAGTTGACATCGCTAGTAGTGCATAATTCTCAAATTTAGTTCATGTCACCATTTATAAATCCTAAAGCTTCTTCTTTTTTGTCTTCTACTTCTTAGTATCCATAACTAATTATTACCCATTTTTGTTGCTCATTGGTGGTGGTGACCATTCAAGTTGCGTAAGGGGAAAAAGAAGAGCTAAAAATGCAAAGCAACTCACTTGGATTCTTCTACTCCTTAAACCAAACAAAGCAGGCAGTTGTTTAGCCTATGTAGCCTTCGCATTGTACGGTCTGGCCTTTGTTGTAAAGCGGCATGTGGCCTCTAGAAGAATAGACGAGGACGCAGACACCGGTGACAGGGATAACGAGAACCCAATGGTGAAGAGCAGATTCTACTCTTGCATCAAGGTTTTTCTATGGCTTTCGGTGGCACTGTTGCGTTTTGAAATTGCTGCATATTTGAAAGGGTAGTATTTGGGCTCTCCAAGTCTTCAGTTGAAATGTTATTTGCTTTGGGCAACTTCTTTTGGGTTGAAGGATTTCTTCGGTTGAGTTTATTCCCAGTGGGTTTTAGTTCATGTGGAGACCTTGCTCCATTTCTTCAGTTTTTCGCCAATGCATATATTATTCTTTGAGGAATGCTGGGGACAGCAATTTTGGTATTTTGTAACCATCAATTGGCCATCAATAGTGTTTTTAATGGTGTGAGACGATAGGAGATCACTCACTTTTGTTTTTATCGTTCAGAGTTTGGATCAACTTCTCTTCTGCTTGAATTGTTTCTGAGTCTGATTTAAGAGAATCAAATCCATCCCTATAAATGTACCTCTGGATCTTGAATCTGGAGAGAGATTACTTCTTCATGGTGTTCGTTTAGATCCCCATGTGCAATGAAAAAGAGGTAATACTCTTAACACACGCACCATATGTTTGACCATTTGTCTCGTAAAGAAGTACTTAGTGTTAAACGTGTGCTTTCTCTTTTACTAGTGCATGACCCGTGCTAAGCATGGGAAATGATGAACTAAATCACTGCTTTAATTTATTACATTATAGAACAAATTTTAATCACAAAAACGCATAGGATTTTGCTGAATTTTTTTTCAATATGTGCTATATATAATTGCACACTCAACACATAGACGACAAATTAAACAAACCATAATCTCCACTTGAAATTGGCAATAAACATTAAATTAACTCTAATAAAAATTATTAAAAAAATAACATAATGCAAGCGAACACTCAAAAATAAAATATCTATGTAGTTACTGACTATAAAAAAAATTCCTACAACCTAAAAAAAGAAAGAAAAGTCGCAAAAAAATATGCAATAACATCCGAATTGTACAAAAGCATAAAAACTTTAAAGCACATCGTTAGAGATTCTGAAAATTTTTCTTATACACAACATTTAAGGTAGAATCATCACTTAGTGATCCATTATTCTTTATCAAAACTCTCAAACCCTCTCTAGACTTCACCCTAGACAACGCAACATATAATTGTCCGTGTGTAAAAACAGGTCTAGGTAAGTATAAACCAACTTTGCTCAAAGTTTGACCTTGAGATTTATTTATGGTCATTGCAAAAGAGACTACCAAAGGAAATTGTCTACGTTGAAACCTGAAAGGTAGAGTTTCATTATTCGGAGCCATATTCATGCGTGGAATGAGAACTACTTCACCACACTTGTCTCCCGTCAAGATGTTGCATTCAATTACATGATTTCCAAGTCTACGAACCTGTAATCGAGTACCATTGCAAAGTCCATTGCTTTGGTCTATATTCCTTAGAAGCATCACAGGTACACCAATTTTGAGTTTCAACTGATGGTTGGGCAAACCTGAGCAATTTATCGAATTTAGAACATCAGTTGTAATAGCATCCAACTCGTATTCCATGTTGCCCTTTTCAGCACATAATGAGTCTGAACTAAGATAAACTTTTTCATCACTATTAATAAATTCCATAATTGTGTTATTGACCTCATGGACAACTTCAAGAGTGGGTGCCAGAATCGTGCGCTCCTTGAAATAATTAATGTTATCCAAGTTCATCAATAACCCTGTGTAGACAAATGTAACCAAATTCTAAAACCCATCATCAGTATCATCAATAAGTATGTCTTTAGGGATGACTACTTCTAACTCACCATCTGTTGAATCACCTGCCAATCCATTCCCAATTTGAATTAACCAATCTGCAAAAGCTTTGATATCATTATCAACTTCAACCATACCACCAACAGTAAGCCTCATATTCTTTGAAAGCTTTAAGACTGTGCAAAAATCCCATAGATAAGATGAACTAATGCATGCTTGCACAATATCTTGCCGTGAACCCATAGGTATTACTGGAAGAATTTGCCTGAAGTCTCCGCCAAGTACAACAACTTTGCCACCAAATGGAAGGTTTGGATTAAACGATGGCTGAAAGCAAAGAATGTCTTTTAGAGACTTGTCAAGAGCTTCGTAACAATACTTACTTAACATTGGTGCCTCATCCCATATAATAAGCTTTGCTTTACAAATAAGTTTACAAAGAGGTGTTCCCGGCTTTATGTTGCATATAGAGTCCTCATTGATGCTTAACGGTATTTTAAATCTTGAGTGAGCAGTACGACCATTAGGAAGTAGTAAAGAAGCAATGCCACTTGAAGCAACATTAAGAACAATGTTCCCACCACATCTAAGATAAGCAGAAAGAGTATTCCAGATGAACGTCTTGCCAGTACCACCATAACCATATAGAAAGAAAAATCCGCCGCGATCATTGTTTACGGAATCAACAATGGTGTCAAATGCAGATCGTTGCTCATCTGTCATGGTCTTTAGAGATTGCATATATTGCTGCTTAAGCAAAAAACGATCAAAATTAACCTCGTCCAACAATAAGCGATCTTCTAAACCATGAAAAAGATCTAATGATGGGTAGGGCATCGCTGGAAACTCTTTAAGAGACCTTCCATTAGCTTGCATTTTGTCTTCAATTTTTGCAAGGGTCAAGTTCATGATATGCTCGTCAGACAAATGAAGATCTATACAAAAATATAATTTTTATATTAATACATGTAGCAACTTCAAGATAATAACATATCAATAAATAATTTAAAACCATAAATTGTACAATTTTTAACTAAATACCTTTAACATGATGAATTCTTCTTTGCTCAAATAAAATATCCTCAGATAATTCTTTGTAGCATCTTTCTAAGACAAAATCTGGACATGCTATGTTGTTTGATATCAGAAGCATGACAAAAAGGTCACGAACATAGTTGGCTGAAGCCCAAGTACTTGCTTCAAGAATAGCATCAATAAATTCTTTGTTGTCTTGCAAGAGACCTAGTGCATAGCATGCTTCTTTGAAAGTGTTGTGTGTAACACCATCAACAGTGCGTATTTCCTCAAAACTGGTGCAACCTTTCTGAATGTTGAGAAGAAGTCTAAGATAATAATCCTCGCCATTACCTCTAGGAACATGTGTCAACCTACCAATAGAATAACCTTGTTTCCTTGGAATCCACATTGAAATATCGTCCTTCCATACAAATTTCTGTGGAAACTCACAATAGGTCAATGACCTAGCCAATGGAAAATATTTATTCACAACAAACCATGCTTGTAATTTAGTGAACTTTGCATCAACACGACTAAGGACATCCTGAATACCCTCGTATTCCTTGAAACTAACAGGATTCTCATCTGGTAGGTGAAATGGAAGTCTGATAATAGCAGGCTCCTTAACTTGAATATCATAACCATATAATCTCCAAGCAGCTTCACATGCAGAAATGTATCTACAATCATAATAGTTGTTAATCTCATCCACAATAGGAGGAGCATTACCATTAACTGATGTCTGGTAGAATGAAGCAGTAACACGATCATTTCCTTTGTGAACATACTTGAATAAATATTTGATGGCAGAAGTTTGGCAAGTATGCTCAACATTAATGTGACAACCATACCTTAATAACAAAGTTGGGTTGTACGGGACAATAAAAGAGTTATCAAGAGTTGCACCCTTTTTTATTATGGTGCGACCATTTTTTGGCCTACAATACTTTGGGAACCCAGCTTCATCAACAACAGTACGTTGTCTAAATTGTTTGGGAAAATATTTGGAGCACAAACCATTTACCATGCAAGGACTATTCTTGTTATACTTGCCACATGGACCATGAACCATGAATTTCTCAACAGCAGCATATAACTTAGGCCTTCGACGTTTATCGGGTATTTGTGCCGATATTAAGTTATATATATCATCAGGAGACCTAGGTTTTGAAAGAGGATGCATGAACAACAAAATATGAGCATGAGGAAGTCCCCTCTTCTGAAATTCAATAGTGCATACATCTGAAAATAAAACCAAAACAGCAAAAGTTACTATAATGAAATGTAAATTAAAAAATTTGCAGTAAAACTTCACATTTTTTTAAAAAAAGAAGACTTACATCCAGAAATCTTTCCAAAAATATCACCATACTTAAAATCTCTGATTAAGTTGTTTAGCTTAATCTTAAAGACTCTTGATGTAATATCAGGACGATCTTCTGCTTTAAGTCCAGTACCAATTAATAAGCGCTTTATCTCATCCCATTCAGGATTGCATGTGATGGTGACAAAAAATCTTGGATAACCAAAATGCTTGCAAAGAGCAAATGCATCCTTGCAATTATTAAACATGTATCTAGGTCCACCCGTAAAAGTGCTTGGGAGAATTATCCTTTGACCACTTGAAACAACATCTGCTTCACCTCTAACTAAAGACTCATGCAATAACTTGTACTTTTCAACCCTCAACTTTGGTTGGTTGAAACGAAGAAAACTAAAATGCTCAGACTCTACCATAGTATATGCATCAACCAAGAACTGTTGGAACAACCTACGGGAGTTAAGCAGAATTGGTGACTCAGATGACCTCATTTACAGTTGAAATGCAAAGAATTCTCTCATGCTTATTGTATTCCTCTTCTTTGAACCGTCAACATTGTATCGAGAAGCTGCTAAGATGCCTGTTCTATATCCATCCTCACCATATGGAAAAATAAGAGGATACTGCAAAGCCAAATACAATGGATGGATAACATCAATCTTCTTTAGTTGTTTTGATTTGGTTTCCAATATGATATCTCTGTCCAATAAAGAATCATCAATGTCACCAACTACCAATGCTGCAACTTCTGATGCAGTAGGCAAGTTGTATCGCCGACCATCTTTTTCCCTACGCCTAATCAGTTTTAACTTCATATCAAGAGAATGTGACTCGGTGAATCTATCCCGAGCATAACGGAACGACTGTGCCAAAGGATTGCAAAGGATTATGGTCATCTAGCATATTTTTCAGCATACAAACTATATCATGTTCAAGATTACCCACCGAACTTACTGGGCTGAAAAAAAAAAGAGAAAAGAAAATATGACAAACACAACATATTGATGGACCTTAAATGAGTAAGTGAATAAAGTTGATATTATAAAGAGTATGCTTTGTGTATACAAAAAAAACTTACAGAACTGCACTAATTCTATTATGAATCTCGTTGTCCGTATCATAAATGTAGAGCTGTGCAAATCTTGGTTTTTCATTTGCTTGTGGAATAAGACTTCCGATTGAGTGATAGTTCTGGCCACTCAAAATAAATGACGGCGGACCGGAACCATTGTTAATTTTATGGTTAATCTTGCCAGCCATTGATGTGAATGAAAACATTGCATTAAATGCCCTTATATTTTTTCGAAAGTATCGGCCCATTTCATCGTCCAAAAAATACAATGCTTTTAGATTATCTGGGGCCTGTTTCATTAGGGGCAACTCAACTTTGCCATCCATACAGCACAAACCAAAATGAGGAGTGACACTATTGATACTCTTTGAAAGTCTCTCATGATCCCACATCAAAGCTTTGCAATATATACATGTATGAGAAGGATCACCCGCATCCCAAAAACAATGTAAATTATATTTTGAATCATTTAATATATCTATATTGTGTAACGAATTTTCAATCTAATGAAAACATACCTTCTTCATCAATAACTAAGCTGTCAATCTCATATGCAGTCGCACTTTCATCTAAATAAAATATTAAAAAAATAATATATCTTGTTATGCTCTAGTCATAAATATTACTCCATTAAAATATAACTTAATAATGTTATAAATATTGATGAATTTAAATTTTACCAATGACATTGTCGTCTTGAAAATCAATAGAGTAATCACTTTCTAAATTAATGTCATCGAATACATCAACAACTGTAAAAAAATTGAAATAGAATAGTCATTTGTAATGCTATTGCTAAATAAATTGTTGGGTTTGGATGGGTTTTTTGGAATTATAAAAAATATTTTTTTTGTTAAAAATGAATTACTTTCATATAATTTTAAATCTATTTAGATAAATCTTTTTAAAAAATTACTATTATCTAAAAAAACAAATTATTTACTTTTCCTAAAATTAACAATATATTGCTTTAAAAAAAACTTAAGCAAAAGACATTTCTAATACTTATAATTCTTTTTAAAAATTATTCAAATGTGCAATAACTTCTATCTATTTAACAATTTTTTTTAAAAAGTAAAAAAAAAGTACTTTTTTCAAAAATCAATCCAAACCTTCCTAAAGTGAAATTTGAACAATTACTAAATTAGTCAAGTAAAAGTTGGAATACCTTCATGATGATATAAATCTGATACATTGGAATCATGAATTACATTATTTGCATTTTTAGAAGACTGTCCATGGTCATGAACAGAAGATGTAAATAGCTCGTTGTTACTTCTGCATACTTCTCTGATAATTGCATCTGTTTGCTTGGTGAATCTCTTGTGATTATGTATAATACAACTGAAAAAAGACATAAAAAAACTCAAACAAATAACTACAATGAATTTTCATTAAGCTAATTATTGGTTAGAGTGATAACAACATAAAAAAAATTAACATATAAAAAAATTATAAATTCACACCTCTCCAAATTATTATTCATGCTTGAAGAGGTTATTATTTTATTGTTGCAAAACAGATAATCAGCACCATCAACGTAGGTAGGTTTATGACTTTTATCCTTTTGTAAATTTGCATTAGTGTTACTAAGGGTACATGATTTATATCTGCTGCTATTATTCCAACCTACTGTAACAAAATTAAAAAAAATCCTTATTAACCAAAAGAATGATAAAAAAAACCTCAAAGAAAAACAGAATGGTTAATCAAAAAATTATTAATTACTCTTTTATATTATGAGAAGTACAAACCATTTGTAACATCTAACAAAGGAGTTCTGATGCTGGTAGGATCAACGAATGTTGCTTTAGCAGACAGCATATTATCAGAGGGATTAACGATAGCTATTGTTGAGGAACATGTTCCCTTTAATGTAACTTTTTTCTTATCTCGGCTGTTGGAGATATTAGAACTCAAATTCACAGGATCATGAAAATTCACTTTAAACATTTGGTGACCTATATACACATAGTAAAAGGAATTAACAATACATTTGTAAAAGTAAATTAATATAATTAAAAGATATTTTACAACTGATTAACATGATCATTTTAAGCAACATGCTTTTCTTCTAAAGAGACACATGTATTATAAAATGTAACCAAATTTTATTATTATCTGTACAACTTGAATGACCTTTCTCAGTTGATATGAAGCGACTAATACTGTCATTTGAAACAGCTGAAGAAGTTCTCTTGAGAGGAAGCACGACTTGAGGTGAATGATCTTTTGGAGATGTATCAAGAAAATCAGAAACTACTTAAATAATGTGAATATGGGCATGAACATGTATAGTTGATGAAAAAATAACTTCAAACTTACAACTATATCTAAGAACATCATTGACATTCAAAGTATGGTTCAACCTCTTGCTTCTTAAAATGCTCATTCGCCTGGCTCTTGCAAGTTTGGGAGTCAATCGATAGTCTTCTAGTACCATGACTAATGAAACTAATGATAACAAATAAAATATGCAGATTATGATGATATTTTCCCAAGCAGTGCATAATACAATATACTAAGTAACTCTACAGGGGATGACTATTTATAATAATGTGAAAGAAAACATGAAAGATAAATTCACAGAAAGAAACTGAGGAAGAAATTTGCAGCTTTTACAAAAAATGTGTATCAATTGGTTGTAGTTGGAAATGAACTCAAATAAAAGAAACATGAAGGCATGGTATAGTCTTTCCAAACCAAAACATTAAATGATTTAGAGTAAATAAGTATTATTGCCTGAATGTAATAAATGTAACTGATTCACATCTGACAATAATTAATACAGAATATAATACAACAATTTATATAACATGTGATCTGATGATATATATGTGTAAATTACCAGTAAGTACGCCAAAGAGAGTTGATGGTACTCTCAGCAGTCTTTGTAGACTATAGAGATATCTCTTCATCCTTTTCATTAAAAGAGTCTTGAATAAAGGGAACCTTAGAGAAAACCTGCATCATAGTGACAGTGGCTATATATATATATATGTGTGTGTGTGTGTGTGTGTGTGTGTGTGTGTGTGTGTGTGTGAATTAGAATAAAGCTGTGACAAATTAAAATAAATTGAGCTAAAAAAAATATTATTATTATAT
>NC_029778.3:35651445-35655597 GCF_000817695.3 Arachis duranensis | reverse complement strand
GGAAACAACAGCAATATAACAATATTAACAGGTCATGGATAAGATGAAATATAGTATTAAATAAGTCATAGATCAAAAGTAAAACTTTGCATATTGATACATAAATGTTTAATATGATTACTAATAACATAGAAATAAAAGCTACACGAAAACAGAAAGCAAAACTAAATATTATATAGATTTATATCTCATTTAGTGATTACATCAGCATACATGGTTCTCTCATCTAATGAAGAGACATTAAAAATAACTAAACTTCCTTGCCTAAGAGTATTGTCACTAATAAAAGCCTTCCAGCATCTAGTAAGATGAGCTTTGAATGATTGTTTATCCCTGTACCAACAGAGTCCTATTGTGTATCTACAACCACGCCTTTGTACAACGCAAACCTGGTGATGATGTGAAGGAAAAGCCTTTGTAACAAACTCTGTAGGAAGGCCCTGAATAATACAACAAAAATAGATCTATTTAGTTTTAAAAAAAAGGTTTAACTTTTCAATGGATATAACTATATATAGTTGTAGAAAAAAAAATCATACCAAATATGATGAATGCAAATCTTCATTTGTAATCACGCACGAATATGTAACCATATAAGGTAGATTGGATTGCTTAGAATGAATTAAATCTGAAAATTCGAAAGAGCTTTGTCGAAAAACATTAACAGGAGTACTTGGGATGTAAACCACTTGATAAGATATATTTGGTGAAAAGAAGTCATAGAACTTTGTTGGGATACCACTTTCATTTGACACTGCTGCATGAAAGTGTATATTATTATCTTCGATTGGGGAAAATTTTGATTGATCCGAACGAAAAACAATAGCAGATCCTTCTTCTACTTCAGGAGCTAAATTCAGGTCAACCGGGATATATTTTGACGAAGAGCCAAAATGCTTATAGTTATATCGTTTATCATGACTAGTTTCATCAGAAAAAACTATTTTTGATGAAGTACGGGTATTAGAATTTAGCAGAACCTTCCTAGTATAATAAGCTGATGACTTGACTTTCTTTTGAATTTCAGAGTTTCTTTCGAACAAATACACAAATGCTCCTCCTCAGTCAATGGTAGCTTACATTTATGATAAAAGTTATCAGAAAGAAGGAGCTTTATACCAGTGTAAATAGAACTCTTCTTAACCATATTATGATCCCTGATCTTGATTATACGAAAGTATTCTTTATAGGCATAACTGAGTTTTATATAACCACCTCGATAGAGACCATAAAAATTCATCAGCTTATGCAAACCCCTAATAATGTAGGCTGTGTGATTAAGTTTTTCAATCCTCAACTCAATGAGATTGTGATTTGCATCAAATGTAACAATTGTATTGCCCAATAAATCCTTGAACTTTCTATAAAATAGTGAAGGTAACGGGTGCAGACTCTACAAAGAAAATCATGGAAATATAATAAGGATGACAAATTCAGAAACACATTATAAAGTAATAACTACTAACTACTAAGAAAAAGTAAAGATTAATACCGATATAGGATCCACATCCAAGTAAAAAATTCGAAAATCTTTGTGCCTCATAGTGTGCTAATGGTAACTTGCAAACACAGAAAATATGAGGAGCAACACATGCAAGAGATGAAGAAGAAAAGGATTCAATGAAGCATATATAATAGTAGATGTTAAATAACTAAGAATATATAAACTATGCTAATGAAAAATTTGACAAATATAAAATAAGAAAACAGATGTAACTGAGGATGAAAACTTATATCATAGTTTAAGAAAAAGTGATGAGTGAACAATATATCAACTGCAAAGGTGTATATATAAAGGGGGAGAGAGAGATTAATAGAATAGTATAATTAGTGTTCTGCAGTTTATGTTAACATTACTTGTAACTTTAGATGTTTTAAATGAATGAATTAATTGTCTATGAAGTAGGATGCCTAATGCATTTACTTGAATGTGATCTTCTATATGAAGTAATGATTACAATCCATAAATATGACTATCAATAGAAGTAAAGTAGTAAAACAATAAATGATACACGAAGCATGCAACTTAAAAAAGTTGGATTGAGGAAGCAAAAAAAAACCCCTTATAAAATTGAAGCAGTAACATGATGAGCTACTGTATAAATACGTCCAAAGTCTGACAAACACAATGTACATTTGTTGATAGGAAAAATAATGTAAGGAAACCATGAGATTTCTAGTATTTATGATGGATTATTAAAAGTAGTTCACTATAGGTGTAAAAGAAGCATGGTTTTCAACATTTGTTAGTTTCTGCATAAAAACCACGAAAACCAGTCTCATTAGAAATATTATATTAATTTTTTTCCTTCTAAGATAAGCATGATTATTGTCATACTTAATATTCTATAAGACTTGAAAATTGAAGGTTTAATTTGGTTGAACCTAAATGAAATAAGTATCGTGAATTAGCCATCATAACTTATTTAAAAGTCAATAATTTTATTTAAAAGTAAATAATTTGAATGTAACTAAAAGATCTATTATTAAGAATATGGCAGGGTTGATTAAAATAAAGATTTAGTTGAGATCTATGTATAAACTCCTGAATCACAAAGACACGTAACATACAAAGTTTGAATATATGGAGTACAAAAAACAGGTCACTTTTTTAAAACATATAGAAAAGATAGATACTTATACTTACATTGAATGCATATTTGCTATATTAGATATAATAATAATAATAATAATAATAATAATAATAAAATTGAAATCAATCCAATAAATTAACATGTAAAAGTTAAATATAGTATGGCATCATTGAAACTAAAGTGTTGAACTAAGATAATAAGTTGCAGATTTATAACTAAAATGAATCTGAAAAATATAAAAACAATGCTAACTGAATTTTTGAAATAATTAATAAAGATAAATTTAATGCTTAATTTGGTTTTACATTGATTGATGCATAATAACATACCAGGCATAGTGCATCAAAGCACAATTACATAACATTGACAGTCATAAATTAAAATATAATTAAAACACACTAAAATAAACATTCCATTAAACATGAACTAAAAAGGGTCTTTCAAACACACTAAGGCACTAAACAGGCACTTAACAGTATCTACAACTAAAGCTACTTAAAGCTTAATCACTTTAACATACATCACACTCTCATCTCCAATTGCAACAGAAAACTTTAGCAATGTTCCTTCCTTGAACCTATGCATCTTTGCAAATTGCTTCCAACCCTTAGTCAAAAATAGTTGCAGTTTTCTGGAATCATTCCATCGCAGCCCCATCCTCAGTGGACTGAATTTGCCAAATCTAACCTCTATGATTTTAGGCCTGCTTGGAAAGGCATTCATAGCAAATATATTGGGAAGTATCTGAGTTGACAAATGAAAAAATAGAACTAATTAAAAATAGAACATATATAAAGAAAGTATAACAACAAAAAGGAAAATAATTAAAGATAAATTAGTGAGAAAAAGGTTTGATAAATAGAACTTACTATGTAGCAGTTAGTAACCTGGCTATCAGACAAAAGCTTTTGGCATGAAATAAACTCTGGGGTAAACTGAACGCCACTTCTTGAACCAAGTTGCATAGGGGTGGATAAGGGGATAGGATAGTAAGAATTATTAGCAGTAACAGGAATATATTCATTAGTGCTTGAAATATCACCATGTCCACCAATTTTTCTTGCAATCGGATTAGTGCATTCAAATGAGACAGTTAATGGAGAGTTAACATTAATATTGGATACTGAATAAGGAAGACAATTATGGTGGATAGGGGCATTACTACTAAGGATAATCTGATCAGTACCAATGTTTGGGATTGTATGTGGCAAAATAGTGCTAGAGTCAGTGAACAAAACATCATTATTTTGTGAATGGAAACCAAGATGAGCAAAGTTAGAAGTAAGTGAATCAAATGACACAGGATTGACAACCGAATTATAATTTTCTCTCAACACTGAATCAGGAAGTTTTGGTAGCACATCTGATTGAGAATGAATATCAACGTATTTAGCAACAGAATTAATCTGGTTTGTGGAGAGAGAAAAACCATTGACATTAAGAGTTGAAAGCTTAACATCAAGAAGAAACTTAACAAGAGGAGAAGGAAGGGTCTTAGAAATCATTGCTGAATCTTTCACCTTGGTAATTAAGAAAAGATCCTCCCCAATAAACATAA
>NC_029778.3:35644200-35651345 GCF_000817695.3 Arachis duranensis | reverse complement strand
GAGTGTTGCCTGTGTTAGCAAGACCGCAATGTATAATAAAAGTGATAAGGTATCTGACATCATCGTTCTTCAACCATTTCCCCTCAGTCATAGGAACAGGTACGAGGGTTTCAACACCAAGTCACCAACATGAACATGATGATGATATCATCTAAGTACTACACAAATTCCATTATAGTTGGAGTTGGAAGAACTTGGTGCTGTCCAAATGCAAAACCCGAAGGCAGCTTTTCATTCAGTCTCAGATTCTCCAATAGGAGGAGGAAGAGAAGGAGGTAACTACCATGTCAACTGTATCTGTATTCTCTATGTTGTTGCAAAAACCAGTTTATTTTGCTTTCACAAATCTCTATGTTGTTGCAGAAACTAATTTATTTTGCTTTCACATTTCCCCTTTGCAGCTTCAGCATACACTCTGAATCAATTTTCAGAGGTCACAATAATACAGTTTCAGCTCTTAATTCAGGTGATTCATTCTTTACACCCTTGTTGCATTTGTTACTGTGGAATTGAATTATGTCATGGAGTCAGCTATATCTTTGCCTTGCATACCCATTTGGTTTAATTAATCTATTAGTCTTATGATTTTACCAATTTTTTAATTAGGTTCTTACTGTTTAAAAATTTGTAATTAGATTCTTATTAGATAAGACTTTATAATTAGATCCTAAATGGTTGTTATTTTTCAAAAGTACACACTAATCCTAAAACCTTTTGCTTTTAGAATATTTCACAATTCATCTTACATCTAACACAAAATCAAATATTTCAAAAAGATTTATATTTTTAACAAAAATAGTTAGAAAAGACTTAATTGAAAGTTTTTATCTAATATAAGGACCAAATTAAAACTTTTAAATTATAAGAACTAATTGAAAATTTGATAAAAACTATGAGGACGAACATACTAATTAAACCTACCCACTTTGAAGTGTGTATTAGTTATATTATGGGTGCCAAACTGATATTATATTCTGTCTGTGTTCTTACTTTCTAGGTTTAGAAGCTTCAATTACAGATGCCACTGAAAGTTCAAATACCTTAAAAAAAGCCAGTATTGTTCTAGAGTCTGGAGATGAAAATAAGATACAGGTGGGAGCGCAATGCAAAATCTGATTCCAACTTAGAATTGTTGTTCTGTATCATTCGGAAAATTATGCGAATATGTGATAGATGCTTTTGCTTGTTCTCATCCCCTTTGAAATGATCTTTGGTCAAGAGGCTGTGAATTAATATATATAAAAAGGGTCATATGTTGAATATTAAGCTAAAGTTATGAACAGCACATGTTAATTGTTATTTGCACCAAGCAAGGAAGCATTCACTATAAATAGTCTTTTTCTTTCCCTTCAAATCACTCCCTTTTCATGATATATTGTTCTTACTGCGGCATGCTTCGATAAGTTACTGAATAATGTTAATTTATGATTTTTGTTGTTTGTGCTCTCATGAGTTTGGGCTTAGTATTGTGATACTATCATTTATGTGGCATAAATGGCAGCTAAGAGTGGACTTAACTGGTGATCAAACAGAAAGGGTATTTGGTAAGACCCTTCGAGATTTGGGTCGAACTGCTCCGCCTGTTCCCGGATTCCGCATGCAAAAAGGAGGTAAGGAAGATTCAGTATATAGATTAAGATTGACTCCGTGCACTTTCTTATATTGAGGATACGTGATATGTCTTAGTTATTACATTTTTCAATTTCATGCTCAATTTTTGATTCATGTGTTTGTAACAGAGTTGGAAAGGAAAATATATTTGGCTTTTATAGATTGAGGTTTGCTGGATATTTAATTGTATACCTGTTTCTTCATACTGATGTGATTTTGCATGTTTTCTGTTTTTGAGTTCATGAATGTTCAGTATTTTAGCAATAACTTGCGTTCAGAAATTTTAACCATATCATATTCCATTGTGCATGTGATGCGCGGACTGCTCTAGGAAAATCATCACAGGTGCATGATTTCTAATAACTATTTGTATCTTCCTTTGGTCTATATAATATAAATATTCACTCATTGAGGATGACTTGATTTGAAAATGCATGCAGATCCCCAACGACTTCCTTTTACAGATGCTTGGGGAAGAACGCGTCATCAAGTTTGTAATACAAGAAATACTCAATTCTACCATGGCTGACTATGTAGAAAAGGCAAGTGATATTTTACCACTTTATAATGTGGCTACTGTTATAGCAACTTATTTCTATGTTCGATGAACTGATACAGGAAAATTTGGACGTGAAGGACAGGAAGATAAGCACAATTCAAACCGCAGAAGAACTCAAACAATCGTTCAAACCCGGAAAAGAATTTGGCTTTAATGTTATAATTGAGCCCAAAAGTTCAGAAGATACTGGTTAACTTTAACCAAGTCGAAGTTTAAAGGAGCATCAAGATTGATCCCACTCAATGGTATTTAGCTCAAGAAACAGTTATTTAGAGAGCCAATTTGGTTTTTAGTTTTTACTCATAACAATGGACTGAATCTTCTGAATTTTGATGAGACTTCTAGGAAAAATTGTAAGTGTGATTACATGTTTTGTTACAAGAAAATCCTCAACCAACTTCAAACTATGTAAAAGGACAGTTCGGTATACAAACATTCTGCGGCAACGCAGGATCCGGGAAGGGGCTGCATCCAAAGGCTGTAATATATGCAATCTAACTTGATAATTACATCAGTGACTGTTTTCATGATTTGAATTCATGACCTTGAGATCACACGAAGACAACTCAACGGTTGTTTCAAGACTCCCCTTCAACTTTAAACTATATAGAAACGACAAATTGTTTGTAATTTTCTGCTTTTGTAGAAGAATAACAGCTAAACGAGTACAATCTCCATTTTTGTATAAAAATTTAGAAAAGCTTCTCAAGGCGCAATGATAGTATCGCGAAGATTGGAATATAGACTGCAAAAAGAGTATTGTAGCTTCTTAAATTCATATCAAGATTCTTATTTGACTGTGCATATGTTGCAGCCAGTACCACCATTGTGTTGACACTGGCGTTGCACAATCTGTATTGTTCAGGCAAAAGTTTCCTCTGGAGCACGAATTGCAGCTGCAACTCTTCCAGGACAAGTTTTGAAGGGTTGACCAACAATTTCAAGAACTTCTGAATCAATCAACATGCAAATTTAGAATTGCATTCCTAGAAATGATCCAAGAGATTGTTACTATGTTTGGTTCATAATAACTGTCGTTTTTTCGATATAATGGTATCCATTTACATTCCAATAGAAGCACAACGAGTTGGGCATGTCAAATGTATTTACCAAGGTGAAGCTAGTAATTGTGCGAGTATTGTCAGCAAATATGATTGGCAGTGACCTTGCTACATATTTTTGGAAGTCTCATGAGTCCGCAGGTTTGAAGTCTTAACAAAGCAGAACAGCAAGATGCACACAAAAACCTTTAGTTACTAAGATTCAATTTTACTTAACAAAGGTAACAATGAAGAGAGAAGTATACAGCCTAAGACATATGTCAAAAACCAAAACAAATACCAAACGCATAATTCCATATGCACAAGCATCGATTAGATGGTTCTAACGAGTTTGAAACTTTCGTTAGTGTTGCAACCTCCCTGCCCGGGACAGTGCAACTCGAAAGTGACCGAGAGATGAAAAGGATAATCGTTATTTTTGTGAGTTGTAGTCATCAATTAACCATCAATAATGTATTTAATGGTATGGGATTTTATCTAATGGTTGATAATCACTTATTTTGTTTTACTGGCTAAGTATTGGCCAGATTTTAACAAATCTGCTGGTCCTTAGACTTTTTCTATCTATTATTATTTGTGAATTTAATTTTATTGGTCTTCTTTAAAATATATATTCCTTATTTATCTTTATATTTTTTGATTAACTAGTTCTCGTCAACATAATTCACTAGCACTTAAGATATTAATTTTTAACAATTTGATGAAAAGAGTATTTATTTTAATTTTTTTTCTTTTATGAAACCAGTAATCATAGCTCATGATTAAACTTGCAATAAAACATTAGAAATATTAGAAAAAAATAATGTAATCAATATTGTAATTTCCTTTTAATTTCTATCATTGGTTAATTTAAAGATTTATAAAATATATCCAATTATAATAATATATGCTTATAATTACTATCATATTATATTATTTACAAAAATATTAATTAAGTAATATAAAAACATAAATACAAAAAGGAAAAAAGTGATAATTTACATTGAATTAGTTAGCGTTTAACATGGCAATAAAATGAGATGCAGTAGAGTGACTGAGTTTCTCATTGAATATATGAAAGGGGGGAGTTTGAATCCTATTTCATATTTTTTTTATTAAAAAATAATAAACATATACATATGGTGTATTTATAAATATAAAAATATAATTTTTAAAAATAATAAAAAATATTAATAATTTAAATTAGACTAAACTTTTAGAAATGAAATATTTTAAAATAACAGGAAAAATAAACTATTTCAAATAATAAAAAAGATGAACGATTTTAACTTTTAACTTACTGATTAATTGACAATTAAATGTATCACGTAATTTAAAATTATCTATTTAAAATTAACACATTATTTTTTTAGAAAGCAACCCATTTAAATTAGTATTCAAAAAGAATAATTATGCGTAAGAAAATTAAAAAATATGAGATATCAAAGTTACTGACGAGTATATAATTTGATATTCATTGTATAATTCGATGGATTAATCTTTACATACAAATGATTTTGCTATATAAGTCTTACAAGTTTTCTAATTGATATTATGCTCAAACGCGCTTGTTATGCACATATGTTTCACGTGCCTCTAACATATTTTTAATTTTTGAAAGGATTTCGTTTTCTTTTTCGAATTTCTTGCCTTCTCTTTCTCCTTCTTCATTTATGTTCTTTTCTCTCTCTGTTCTCTTTATTCGTTATTCTCAATTTCTATTATTTTTTGACATCAAGTTCTGAAATCGTTTTTGAAGATAATGGATAATTCAACTTCAGATTGTCAGATGAACCAGTGCGTGAACCTTGCCTGTAAAATTTGCTGTTAATTCTTCCTTGTTTAAATTGAATCTAACGTACTAGTTCTTATTAGAACTAATATAATCTTATCCATTTTATATCAGACGTTTGGATGTAGATCATGAATATTTGGATGTATTTTTATAAAAGTTTGGGTGTATTTACAGTTTATAACTTTTTATCTGACGGAAGGTGAATTGTCTTATTCTTTTAGTTGAATTGTTTTAGTTTCTGGTTAGTTATGATTCATGAATCTGGTTTTTTTTTTTTTATAATGGTTTTATAGTTGTATTTGTATTCTATAGTTTATGTTTGTTTTAATATGATGTATTTTTGGTATATTTTGCAGGCCTTCTGTGGTGTATTTTGGGTGTGTTTTGCAGCTCTTGTCGACTTTGGTGGCTGATTTTAGTGTACACGTAACATAACTCATTTCTGTATCTGCAGCAAATTTGGGTGTAAAAACGAAGATATTTGAGTGTATTTTTATTCTGATGAGTTCTGCATAATTCAGAACTCTTCCTCTTCCTCTTCATCTTCTGCTGCTTCTTCTTCTTCATCTTCTTATTTCATATTCTCATAATTCTTTTTGGGAGGAAAAAAACAAACAAAGAAGAAAAAAATACATAATGTTGCAAAATCAAAAGAAGAACGAGGAGAAACACGATGATAAAGATAAAACACGTGAAGAAAAAGAAGGAAAAACACAAATAAGGAGGAGAAGAAGAAGGAAGAAGAGGAGGAAGAGGAGAAACGCAACAGTTGTGATTTTCATCAAGGAAGAAGAAGAAGAGTCGTTCATAATGGTAAATAACGCGCTTTGCAAATAGGAAATGGTTGTGTAACGTGCATATATTTACTCTTGAATGTAGGAGTCTAATGCGCGTGTGTTTTATTAAACTTGTGCCAACTTGTAAGACTTGTAAAGCAAAAAAATTTGTATGTTTAGTATACCTGTTTTAAGGGCAATTTTAAATTACAAGTTGCTCATTAATCAATGAATTAAAACTGTTATAAATTACATATTTCGTCATTAAAATAATTAAATTATTTATTTTAAGAAAATTTCCGTGTTTCCATATATATGGATATTTTTTAGTTGTTTACCGATTTAACTGTACAAACACGAAGAAAAAATATGTTTACCTTTCGTAATTGAATAACTTGACTTGAAAAGTAGATGATCTAAATTTTCTAAAAAGAATATTTCGATAGCAAACAAGTCTATATATATAGATATTATAAACAAAATTACGCAAGCAACTGTACATGAACTTTCTAAAAGAATAAGGCTTGTTTGATTTGGAAAAAAAAAAATTTATTTTCATTCTCAATATTTTTATTTTCAAGATTTAATGAAAAAGATAAAAATTTAATTTCTATTTTTATTTTCTGTATTCAATTTTTTTCATAAAGTCTTAAAAATAAAAATATTAAAATAAAAATGGAAAACGTTTTCTGTATCGCTTGTTTCTTTTCCAATAATGAATGCCAGAAATTAATTTCCCTATCCCAGTTATACAGATCTTAAACAAAATACAAAAATCTCAAACGTATTCCCGGAAGCATAATTGATCTAACAATTACATGCACCTTACATAATGGAGCAGCTATCATTATTCCTACAAAGAAAAACTCATATGATCATAAGATTATCCGAAGTTCAAATTTCAAAAATAAGATAACTTTTTCATAAAAAAGAAAAAAAAAGAAAAGCTATTCTAAATATAAAACAAAACATTTGCCACAATTTTTTTTGGTGACTCAACATTTGCCACAATCAGGGACGGATGCAGAAAGTTTAGTATGGAGGGGCCGAATTTTAGATAATTTTTTTTTTTCATTCCATAAAAATAATTACAAATAGTTATTATTAGAGTTAGTTTTTCAAAAAATTTATCATATATATATATATATATAATTTTTTTTCACAATTTTATTTTTAATATGATAGTTACATAAAAAAAATATAACAATATCAATAGTATATTATAAAATTCTAAAGTACCAATAATTTATAGCGTGTTTAGTTAAAAATAATCACATATCTTATTAATTAAAATTAATTCTTTCAAAATTTTATAAAAATTTGAAAATAAATGATAAATTATTAATTATTTAAAAGAGACAATA
>NC_029778.3:35642765-35643560 GCF_000817695.3 Arachis duranensis | reverse complement strand
TTAATTTAAAAGTTACAAAGACTTGAGAATATGATATTAAATTAGTTAAGTGAAAAATATTAGTGAATTAAACAATCAAGACATAAATCTATCATATAATAAAAAATAATACATATAAAAATACTAAATTATATAATATTTTTTATTTTTTTAAATATATATTTCATATATAAATATAGGGACGGGCCCTCTAAATCCGTCCCTGGCCACAATTGAAATAGCTTATCATATCTTTATTTGGTTTTATTTATTCAGATAAATTTAACATTTTATAATAAGCAAAAAGATTTGTAATTTTTTTTTACAATTTTACTAAACTAATCTTAAGGCACAAAACACGACATTTTCGCACCTTTAATTTGCAAAAGAATAACAATAAATAAAAAAGTGAAAAAAAAGGCCCTACTTTTTAATATAATCCAAATAACGCGCTACTTCCACGTCATTTGATAAGTTACCTTTGGTTAAGTAAAAGTAGGCGATTTTAGACAATATTTTTTAAAAAAAATATAAAAACCAATTTTTATTAGTCAATTTTAGTCTATTTTTTATTTTAAAAGTTCTTATTTTTTTGCAAGTTTTGAGATTTAGAAAATTTAAGATTCAAGATTAAAATTTTATAATTTAAAATCTAAAATTTAAAGTAAGTAAAAATTGATTTCATAGAATTACTCTATTTTTTGTCCATCCATCTAAATTCGTACCCTTTCCTGTCTTGGTAACTGCTCAGAGCTTCCTCAAATTTGAGCCAAAGGGTATTTGTATCCTGAGGATTCACATTTTGAGGCCCTACAC
>NC_029778.3:35613635-35642717 GCF_000817695.3 Arachis duranensis | reverse complement strand
ACTTGGTTATACAAATGAAAATAAAACAAACAATTAAAATAGTGATTATCAACATTCAATCATTTTTCTTTTTCCTTTAAAAAAAAATACTTTTAAGCATGCATTTTTGTTTAGGGAAGTTATTACTATTGTCAGCTTAATATTTTTATAATACTTACATAATACACCGAAGTTATCTGTTACCGTGAACATTTAACATATCAAGGTGATTCTTATGTGTCAATTTTTTTATGTCAAATATAAATCCCCAAAAGAACCAAATTGATCAATTTTATATTAAAGGACTTTCTTTTTACCTACTATAAACTAACAAAAATCACAAGAATATAATGGAATGTTTAGATATGTAAAGAATTGTTTTGAATATTATTTAAATTTAATTTTCAAGAATAATTTAAAAAGTTATTTCCCAAGTCCAATTTTTTAGAAGTGTATTCTTGCAACCTTGTGAGTTGTGTCTCTATCCATAAGATTTTGGGGTTATTGAGAGTGAGAAAGCTATAAAAGTGAGATAGAAGAGGAAAACGAAATTTTTGTTTTTATGCAAAAAAAAAAAGTAAATTTCAAATAGCAATTTCACATTCGTTCACCGTTGGATCGGCTTGAAATGTGAACGGTGTGTTTTTCTTATCTTGTTCTACATTCTGGACGGTGAAGATGTTGATTGGAAGTCTGAAGTGGACAAAACTAACTTCTCAAGAGAGAAAATAGGTTTTTCGGTTTCACACAGAGCAGCAATCTTTGAATAGCATTTTCTCATTTTTCACCGTTGGATCGACGTGAAATTTGGATTCCAAATTCTTCTCATCTTTTTCTTCATTCTGAACGGTGAAGATGTTGATTGAAAATTTGTAGAGGGAGAAATAGGCTTCGAATAGCAGCTCTGTTTATTGGGTATTTTTCATCTTCTTGTTTCTCATTTGTAAGCTTTGGTGCTTTGATGTTTTGACTAGTTATATGCACGATTTGTGCTTTATTTGAGACTCTCTTATACTTTATTTGATTATAATGGTGTTATTTCATTGGTATGGATGACTCGTGGTTTTTACCTCTCACATTGAGGGGATTTTTCACGTTAAAATCTCGGTGTGTTTCTTATTATTGTTTTACTTGCTATATTTGCTTGTTCATAGTTACTGCCATATTATATTGTGAGTGTTTCTATATTGTTCTTGTGTTGGATATTTGTGTTATTTTTGCTATTGGGCTCTTTTATACTGGCATCAGAGCTTGTTGCTATTTTTCTAGGCTTGTGATTCTGTGAACAATGGAAGCTAATACTAATACTAGTAGGATGATCACTCTTAATGGTTCTAATGATCATTTGTGGAAGTCAAAGATAAAAGATTTTCTTTATGTCAAGAATTTTCATCAACCAGTTTTTGGTACAGAGAAGTCTAATGATAAATCTGATGACGATTAGACTTTGTTGCATAGACAAACTTGTGGATATATTAGGCAGTGGGTTGACGATAATGTGTTGAACCATATTATTGGAAATACACATGCTCGGACCCTTTGAATTAAACTTGAACAGTTGTATGCTCAGAAAATTGGAAATAACAAGATATTTTTTATCAAGCAGTTGTTGGCTTTGAAATATACAGATAAGACATCAATGACAGATCACTTGAATAACTTCCAAGAATCAATTATCTTCCATGGGTATCAAGTTTGATGAAGAGGTTCAAGGATTGTTACTTCTTGACTCCTTACTAGACTCATGGAAAATTCTCAAAATGTCATTGTCCAATTCTGCTCCTGATGGTGTAATCTCTATGGATCTTGCCAAGAGTAGTTTTTTGAACGAAGAAATGAGAAGAAAGTCATAAGGTACATCGACTACCCATTTGGATGTTCTTGTTTCTGAGTCTAGGGGAAGAAATAAAAGTCGAGATCCTAAAATTAGAGATCAAAGCAGAAGCAAGTCTCGAAGTAAGTATAAAAATATTGAGTGTCATCATTACGGACAAAAGGGACATGTAAAAAAATTTTGTTGGCAGCTAAAGAAGGAAAAAGCCAAGGCAAGTAAAGACAAGAGCAAAAATGAAGATGATGGTAGCAATGAAGACAAGGTCAATGTAACTCATGATGATTTTCTTCTTGTTGAGGAGTGGTTTGAATCTGTTAACCTTGTTGATAATATCACTAGTTGGGTGATTGATAGTGGTGCTTCTATTGATGTTACATCTAGGAGAAGTTTGCTTACGTCTTATACTCTTGGTGATTTTGGTGATGTGAAAATGGCTCATCAAGGTGTTGCAAAATGTGCCGGTGTTGGATAGGTTTGCTTAGAAACATCCAATGGTACTAAGTTGACTTTGAAGTGTGTGAAGCATGTTCTAGATATTTGGTTGAACTTACTTTCTGTTGGTAAGTTGTGTGATGAAGACTTGGATAGCTCATTTTCTCGTGATAGTTGGAAGCTCACCAAGGGTTCCATGGTTGTTGCTAGAGGTATATAACACTCTACTATTTATGTCATATGAGTGAAAAAGGCATGGATATGTTATCCAAGAGGAATCTTTTATCTGGTTGTAAGTTTGCTTTGTTGGGAAACAAAATAGGGTTTCTTTCAAGAGGCATCCACCTTCAAGAAAGCTGGAGATACTTGACTTGGTGCATTCTGATGTATATGGACCGATGAAGACAAGAACACTTGGAGGGTCAATCTATTTTGTAACCTTTATTGATGACCATTCTAGAAAATTATGAGTTTACACTTTGAAGACCAAAGATCAAGTTTTTAATGTGTTCAAATAATTTCAAGCTTCTATTGAAAGAGAAACTGGGAAGAAGTTGAAATGCATTTGTACTGACAATGGTGGTGAGTACTCAGGTCTATTTGATGCTTATTATAAAGAACATGGTATAAGACATCCAAAGACTCCTTCGAAGACTCTTCAGTTGAATGGCTTGGGTGAAAGGATGAACAGAACATTGGTTGAAAGAGTTAGGTGCTTATTGTCATAGTCTGGATTGGCAAAATCCTTTTGGGGTGATGTTTTGAGCACTGTCGTTCATGTCTTGAACCGGACACCATGTTTTCCCTTACAATTTGAAGTGCCAGAGAAAGTATGGTCAAGTAAAGATGTTTCTTATGATCATCTAAGAGTCTTTGGATGTAAAGTTTTTGTTCATATTCTCAAAAATGAGAGATCTAAGCTTGATGTAAAGACCAGGTATGTAGTGTATCTTTATTGGCTATGCCATGGATGAGTTTGGTTATAGGTTTTATGATCCTGTTAACAAGAAGGTGATTCGGAGTAGAGATGTTATCTTTATTGAGGACCAAATATTGAAGGATGTTGATAATGCGAAAAAGCCAATGGTTCAACCTAGTGATGATTTTTTTGACTTGGATATTAATTTCTTTATGCCTATGGTGGAAGATGGTAGAGTTGAAGGTCAAAATAATGAGCATGATACAAGTGCAGGTGAAGATGGAACAGTTGAAACGATACTTGATGAAGTTGGTGATGATGATCAAGATGAACAACCAGCTTTAGAAATTTCTGCAAATGCAGTTAGAAGGTCTACAAGAGAGAGGAAGCCTTTGTCAAAGTAATCTCCACATGAGTTTGTTTCATTGATTGATGGGAGAGAACCTGAATGTTTCGGAGAGGCTGTTGAAGATGAAAGCAAAGCTCAATGGCTTGAAGCTATGCAAGAAGAAATGAAGTCCTTGCTTGAAAATGATACCTATGAGTTGGTGAAGCTACCTAAGGGTATGAGCATTTTAAAGAACAAATGGATATTCAGAATCAAGAATGAAGAACACAATTCTAAGTCTCAGAATAAGGCTAGATTAGTTGTTAGAGGCTTTAGCCAAAGAAAAGGTGTTGATTATAAAGAGATTTTTTCTCCTGTTATGAGGATGTCATCCGTTCGTACTGTGCTTGAATTAGCAGCTTCTCTTGATATGGAGATTGAGCACATGGATGTGAAGACAACTTTTCTTCACGGTGATTTAGACAAAGAAATCTACATGGAGCAATCGGAGTACTTTGTTGTCAAAGGAAAGGAAGATTTTGTGTGCAAGCTTAAGAAGAGTCTTTATGGGTTGAAGCAAGCTCCAAGACAGTGGTACAAGAAGTTTGAATCCATTATGGGGAGTATGGTTATCATAAGACAACTTTAGATCATTGTGTATTTGTGAAAAAATTTTTTGATGGTAATTTTATCATTCTTTTGCTTTATGTGGATGATATTTTGATTGTAGGTAAGAATGCTTTGAGGATTAATGAGTTGAAAAAACAGTTGAGCAAGTTCTTTGCTATGAAGGACTTGGGTCCTGCCAAACAGATTTTGGACATGATTATTACTCGTTATAGAGATTCTAAAAAGCTTTATTTGTCACAGGAGAAGTACATAAAGAAGGTGCTTCAAAGGTTTGGCATGAATGATAACAAATGTGTTGCTAGTTCTTTTGCTCCTCATTTTAAGTTGAGCACCAAGTAGTGTCCAACCACTGATGAGGAGAAACAAGCAATGGATGAAATTCTTTATGCCTTAGTTGTTAGAAGCTTTATGTATGCTATGATGTATACTAGACTAGACATTGCTCATGCGGTTGGTATTGTGAGTCATTTTTTCACTAGTTCAGGTAAAGAACATTGGAATGTTGGGTTATGAGATATCTCAAAGGTACAAGTAACTTGAGTTTGAATTTTGGTAGTGAGCAACCTTTTCTAGTTGGCTTCACTGATGTAGACATGGCAGGATATATTAATTCTCTAAAGTCTACTTCAGGTTATTTGGTCAAGTTTGCAGGGAGAGATATTTCATGGCAGTCAACGCTATAGAAGTGTGTTGCACTTTCTACCACAGTGACAAAGTTTATTGTAGCAAGTGAAGCATGTAAAAAGAGTTGTTGTGGATGAAAAAGTTTCTTGTAGCACTTGGTCTTAAGCAAGACTGTTATGTGTTGTTGTATAATAGTCAGAGTGTTATTCATCTTGTCAAGAATTTTACTTTTCATGCAAGATCTAAACATATTGATGTTAGGTATCACTGGATACAGGATGTGTTAGATTCCAAGTGATTAGAGCTTGAGAAAGTTCACACTGATGATAATGGTGCTGATATGATGACAAAAGCATTGTCAAGAGATAAGCTTGAAACATGTTGTTTGATCGCCAAAATGACGAGGGCCTCCACCTAGTCGAGAAGGGGGAGATTTGTTGGGCCTTTTTCTCTCCTTTGTGAGAGTCAAGTCCAATTTTTGGAGGTGTATTCTTGAACCCTTGTGTCTCTACACTAATAAGATTTTTGGGGTTATTGAGAGTGAGAAAGTGTAGCCATAAAAGTGAGATTGAAGAGGAAAAATAGAATTCTCGTTTTTATTTAAAGCAGTAAATTTCAAATAGTAATTTCTCAATCGTTCACCGTTGGATCGGCTTGATATTAAATTGTATGTTTCTATCATCTTGTTCTTCATTTTGGATGGTGAATATATTGATTGGAAGTCCGCATTGGGAGAAACTGGCTTCGCAAGAGAGGAAATAGGTTTTCCAGTTTTACACAGAGCAGCAATCTTTGAACAGCAGTTTCTCATTCTTTTACCATTGGATCGATGTGAAATTTGGACCGTAGATTTTTCTCATCTTTTTCTTCATTCTGAACAGTGAAGATTTTGATTGGAGGTTTGCAGAGAGAAAAATAGGCTTCGAATAGCATCTCTGTTTATTGGCTCTTTTTTTATCTTCTTGCTTCTCATTTGTAAGCTTTGGTGCTTTGATATTTTGACTGGTTATATGCACGATTTGTGCTTTGTTTGAAACTCTCTTGTACCTCATTTGATTATAGAGGAACTATTCCATTGGTCTAGATGACTCGTGATTTTTACCTCTCACATTGAGGGGGTTTTCCACATTAAAATCTCGGTGTGTTCTTATTATTGTTTTACTTGCTATATTTGCTTGTTCATAGTTGCTGCCATATTGTGTTGTTATTGCTTTCATATTGTTCTTGTGTTGGATATTTGTGTTATTTCCACTATTGGGCTCTTTCATACAATGTATATTATATAAATCATTATATTTTGCAATAATTTATTAGGAATAGCTGTTAGACAAGTAAATTACTGCATGCTCCAATGATTTAGTTGGGAGAATAGTGTTCAGTTAATTTAACTATACCCTCCAGTAATTTAGTAGGGGCTACAAAATAAATTGTTGCATCTTTCAACGATTTATTAGGGCATACAAGGTTTTAATTCGTTGCTCTTGCAGTGATTTAGTTGCCGAGTGTTGTAAATTGTTGCCCCCTCCCACACTACTAGTAAGAAAGGCCCTAAAATTATTGTTCTCTCAAGATTTATAATTATTTTCCTTTCTTTCCTCCATTCTTGCAATATTGATGGAAGAAAAACAAAGAGAAAAAAGTGATCGTAATGGATGAAATAGAATGTCTGCACTGATTAAACGACATTACTCAAATTATAGGTTATATAAACGAAGAGGTTAGTGCAAATATTCTTGATAGATTTGGTAGATTTTGAATTAGATTAAAAGTAGGTTAATTTTGAAATAGTTTTAGAATAGTAGTGATAATTTTGATTAGATTAAGTTACAACAGATAAGGCTAAATTGGAGTATGTGGTATGTTGGAAAGATTAAAAATTGTATGCACATATCAAACTGTAACCAAGTTGTTTGTGAGGGTTAAGTATGATTTTGATCTCTATGGTTTAGGCTGAATTTTTTTTGTTTTTGTTTTTAACCTTCTTTTACATACAAAATCGTCCTTAAGATTCAACATAGTTTTAAAATCATCCTTTTAGATAGATTAACTTTTCAAATGAAAAAAATACCGATTCTCTCGCATCTCACCACCACCCCACCCACTACCACGCCATCACCATCTGCACCAAGAAATAACCTTCAACAATAACCTCAAATAATCAAAATCAAAACAGCAATTCATCACTAAAACAAACATGAACAAGAAACAAGAAAATCATCATCATTGTCAAAACAAACATTAACAAGAAAGGGAGGGAAAGGGTGGTGGAGGGCAAGGAAGGCAGGGAGGGAATAGGAAGGGAGGCACAGGGCAAGGAACACAACCACCACCACCAGCTCCCCAACAACGATGAGGAACACAAGGGCATCGGCCAGGTGCATTGCAACGAGACTAGGGTGCGAGTCTTTGTGTTGCGAAGGCGAGGGTGAGGGCCAAGCAGCGGCGAGGGTGAGGTGCTGTGAGGCAGGGGTGAATCACGGCGAGGTTAGGGCGCGAGTCGTGGCACCACGAGGGCGAGGGCCAAGCGATGGCGAGGGCCAAGCGATGGCGAGGGCGAGGTGTTGTGAGGCTAGGAGCTCGATGTTGGAGGGAGTGACGGAGAGGGAGGAGTCATGGAGAGATTGCTCAATGGAGTGAGAGGCAGTAGTGGAGACAATGTTGCAGAGGGTTTTGAAGGTGGGGAAGGGAAGAGGGGGAGTCCAAGTAGGAAGGGAAGGGTTGGGTGCTGATTTTGCTTCTGGTGAAGAAGAGGAAGAGATTATATGATTAATAAGAAGAAGAGAAGGGTATTTTGGTCTAAAGAACATTTTTAAAATTTGGTTAAACTTTAAGGACGATTTTGTATGCAGAAAAATATTGGGGATGAAAAAAATTTTCGTCCTATACCTTAGAGAAGAAAATCGTACTTAACCCTGTTTGTGATCACTAGAAACTTGAGTTGCCTAACACATGTAAGGTCCACTATAACTTCTAACTTTCCAGATACCCTTTTCTCTTTCGAAAGCTGATTCTTTGATCATAAAAATGAAATATAAGTAGCTAGTAATTCATGATGAACAAGAATCTTGTTCTCATATGGGACAAAATATCATACAAATTGTTGCGCCTAAATCCTAATTGTACATCTAGAAATTCTTGTTGTATCTTGACCCTCTAGATTCAAAGTTGAAAGTGTGGCAAGTATTACTATTTTTCGGATCTTGAGGGATGTTCCTTCTAGCTAGATGCAATGCAACTTGTGCCCTCTTGCTGTTATAACCTATCATGGAAGACACCTCGTCCTGGTTATCCTCTTAAAGTGCCTCTTCTATTAGATTTGGTTCTATGGAATCCACAGAAGCTCTCATCATAGGAGGAGGAAGGAGATGTCATTGCAACCGCAAACTCACTAAATGTACAACTAAATCTACTGCAAAATAAGGAGATGCACTAACGCTACATTCGACGCAACCATAGACATTGAACTAGAAGCTCTTCCAATAGCCATATTGAGGATTTGAGGCAGATCCTCCAGTGTTGGGCTACCATATCCTCAATCTTGGCATACAATTTTGTGACTTTTACTTCTAGAAAACTTTTATGGAATAATGAAATTTAACTTGCAAATCATTATTACTCTCTATCACAAAAGAATCATATTTCACAAAATCTTGCATGAGAGCATTTTAAATCTTGTAAAATAAGTTGGCTACATTTAGATTCCACATACTACAATTTTTTGTAGTATACTATTTTTCAGTTCTGTAAACCTAGTTAATGGACGAATAAAGATACCAGTTGGATCCTTATCATCAGTAAAATTATATCCTCTCCATATTTTTTCTAAAACTTTCGGTTATGGTGTACAAGGGCTAAAAATTAGCTTTCAACCATTTTATTTGCAACTAAATAACTCACATTCATGTTGAACAAACTTAAGTGTGTCATATATAAGTCCATATTGTCTGCTAACACGTTGCAATAAATTGTGTTTTATGAGTATCCCACTAAATTGTTAGAGGGTGCAATAATTTAGAGTGATAAAGCCAGCTCTGATCCTTGATAAATAGCAAAGAGTTTCAACAATTTAGTGTGAGCAAGCCACCTTCCTAGTAAATCGTGAGAGGCTACAATAAATTTGGTTATATTTTTCTCTCAGTTTACTTTCATGTAAATCATTGTAGGGTAACATGATTTACAACTTACATATACATCGTTGCATCGTCCTACAACAATTTGGTAGGTGATAGGCCCATTATACTAAATTTACTTAGTAACAATTTACTAACGTGGAGTTTATGTATAGTAAATTGTTGCAGCTTTTCAGAATTTATCCTGGCAAAATAGGTCGAACTTGTCGGGCCAGCTTGCCAAATCCACCAAAATGACGGGCTAGGATGAGATTTTAAACTTGCCAAAAAAAAATCGCCTAAATGCACTGTTGAACCCGTGGGCTCGGGCAGGACAGAGCAAGTTGGGCCAGCTGGCTGAGGTTTTAATTTTTTAAAAACAAAAGGTATTTTGGTAATATGTCAAATCATAGTGGTTGGAGGCTTGGTTGAGTGGCATATTATATGCCTCCTTAACAACCAGACTTGGGTTCAAATCCCACAGGAGAAAAAATGAACTTAAAAAAAATAAATTTATGTAGTGTGTGTGAATGTGTTGTGTGGGTGTGTGTGTGACGCATGGATAATGCCTAAAATTAAGACTGTCTAATCCACTTGACAAAAAAAAAACCCTAAAATTAAAACACCCTTCTCTCTTTTCTTTCACCCATCAAACATTCAGAATCATAATCACACTGCTTGCCCCTTTTCTCTTATTCTCTCTTCATCAACTTCATCATCGAAGCTCCATGCACTAACGCTTTCATTATCTTCATCATCTTCGAAGCTTCTAAAATGAGCGTATTCATCATCATGCGATGTCAAACAAGCACCAGCTGCGGTGTTAGCACCAACTGCAGTCTAGCAGCACTAGCGGCAGCGAGCCTCCTCTGCCCTAAACCCCAGCAACCAACCTCCTCTTCTGTTGTAAATCGAAGCAGTTAGCTCTCTCCTCCGTCATCTACACGTACCAACAACCTTTTTGTGTCTCAGATAAGCTGTCAATCACGGCCTAGCCAACCAATCCTTCACTCTGGTAGTTTTTTCAGATTCGTACAGTTGATGCTTTGTTTCTTTTATTATTAAAATTTTACCAAACTAATTCGTTGTTGCTATGCTAGTTTTGTTGTGGAGCTTTTGATTCTATTATAGGTATTGATTGTCCCTAAATTTTTGGATTATGATTACTTATCTATTCCTAATTATCCGCTTTCTTATTTTGCTTCCCTCTGATCTACTGTTTTAATTTTGAATGTGGGACTATATTGATTGTTGAACCCGTTTTTAATCATTACTATTGGTATATATTTATTATATTAATATAGATTATTTAAAAAAAATAGAGAGAGAATGTGGGCCAGTTTGCTAGCCCATTAAGCTAGTTTACTTTTCGACAGGATAGGATAACAAACTCAGTTTATATCACTTTGGCAGAGTGGACTAATCTACTCCGCTTTGTGACGAACTTTGACGGAGTGGGGTAAAACAGGTTGACCCACTTTACTACTCCTAATTGCATGACAATCAATTTATTTATTTATTTGATTTGATTTATCCTAAAAACAAATAAAATAATACATAGTAGGTTACTAAGTTTAAAGTATGTCAAGTAAAAATTATTTAATTATTTATGAATTTTATTACTGAAGGTATTTGTTTTCAATCTTCTATTTCCAAAATTACTAATCATAATTATAGATTTATTGCAAAAGTTCAGATTTATTCGTATCAGTTTATAAAAACCCAAAATAGTAAGAATTGAAATTCTAGGTAATTAATAATATAAACAAATTAATTAGGTAAGTAAATAAATAAATAAGAAATAAAAAAAGTATTAATTATTTCAGGTTTTATTTTAAGGTAAAAGATGATAAATAAAAAAATAACATCTCACTATAAATAATTTGGAATAAGATATACTTTTAATATATTAAGGAGATAAGGAGATATGTTATATGTATATATACTTTAATTTATTTAAACTAAAAATATTATGCATAGTTGATACAACTGAAAGAGAATATGTAAGTATATAGCTGAATTTAACATACCTCTCTTCATATTCGGATAACCATGTCACATAGGCAGCTCCGAAGTACATGGAAACAAATGGATTGTATAAATCTTCAGGGGATTCAAGTTTATAAGCCCTATAACCCAATTGCCTAAGAAAGCAAGATAATTGTATTAGTATTAAGGCTAAAATAATATCTAGCAACAATCGAGAATATATTTTTTTAAACATACATGTAAATCCAGTAGGCTGTGGAATAGCTAATTCCCATTATTCCTGGTCGCTCTCCAACTCCATGTAGAAAACGCATGCTTACAACTTCTGAAATGGCACAAAGTATTGTCTTTGAACCAAAGAATATTTAGAGACAGTGAGAGGGAATCAACATTTCACATGTTAACAGTAATTGACAATTTGAAAGAACAAGATTGAAAATTGTGTTGTCATTTACACCAAATCAACGCACATACATGAAGAACACTACAAATCTTGTACCACAAGAAAAATATAAATTCCTTCCTAGTTTTGTCAAAACATGCAATATTGGCCAAGAGGCAAGAACATATTTAAGCCCATGAAAAAAACATATATAATAACCATTGTAGCAAATGGATTCTTGTTTTCGTTCGTAACTTCAAGATATATATCTCAAATTAAGTTTTGATAAATAGCAAACTTAAATATTATTTAATAATTTTATTAAAATATTATTTAGCGTTTGCTCTAGTGTTATATGTACTAAGATTTATTTTCATAAGTAATACAAGTAAATTAGGTGTCTTCTCAAACTCAAAAAGTTTAAATATCTAAGAATATAAGAATATAATTTCAGAATTTAAGTTGAGTAAATAAGACTACCTCAAAAGCAAGATTCAGAAAATTAAACTAGTCATAAAATTGGTGAAACTAAAGATTTAAAAATTTAAGGAATGCAAATTGAATAGTATATAATAAAATTAAAAATATGAAATTTTAATATTTTATTATTTTAAAGATAAACCACTAAAAAAATTGAATTATTTTGATGCCAACAAAAATACTCTCGAATTTTGTTATCGACAAAATTACTCTCAAATAATTTAAAAAATACCAAAAATGTCCAATCTTGATCAAATACCTTTTCTGTTAACAGAAAAGCGTGATGTGACTCACTTACTAGTGTCAGAGTTTCACTGGCCACATCAAAAACTTCGTTTGCCACATTATTTTTTTCCATTAATATATGACGTCTCAGTTCATAGATATACATTTGTGTCATGTTTTTAAATAATTTGAATACATTTTAGTCAACAACAAAATTTGAGAGCATTTTCGTCAACAATAAAATAATCTGAATATATTTTTAATAGTTTATCTAAACTAATTAATCGTTGAAAATAAAATCCATTTAACTATTTTTTTTTAATTGGTTCACTAACAACCAATTTTTACCCCAAACCAATGCAAACTGATCTGGTGGTTAGTTCCCAATTAACCCGATTAAGTTAATTGGCCACTTCAGTCCGGTTCTTAGATTATTTAATTTCTAGAAGTAGTCAACCTATTTTAGAAGCAACAGTTCAGTATACCTCAAAATTTCGGATTTAGATCCTTTAAAGTTTGAATTTCACTTTAGAGAATAAAGTGTGATATCTCACCATTTATTTCATAAGTAGGATCAAAAATAAATATGAAAGAGAAATTATTCAAGAATAAAAAATCACACTTTACTCTCTAAAATAAAATTCAAACTTTAGATTCAAATCCCAAAACTTCGTATATCTTATTCCCGTCTGTAAAACTAATAAGAGTGCCAAATTGCTAACCTCAAAAAAGTCATATTAATAAAACACACGTTTTGGACCTTTATATATGGCCAAAGGATCACCGTTTATTTATTGTTAGGAAAATATAAGGACAACAGGTGGAAAAGGTTTCCAAAATATACTTTGTGACTTGAAGACTATTTTAATAAAAAAGTCATGGAATCTCTTTAGGTTGACAAAGATTTTGAGAAGATCAAGATTTCGAAGAATCTGCTCTCAAAACTTCCTCTCCGTATCCTCACCTCATAAGTTACATCTCCAAGTAGATTACATTCCTGTATTGGAAAGCATCTTTAGACTATATCTCAGAAATAGGATAGGTTCTTAATCTATTTCTGGACCCAATAAATTCTCTTATATATCTGAGATATGTTTGGTTTCTCAACTAAGTTGTTAAACTTGAGAATTTCTAAACACCCTGGATAATACGGAGTATTTGAACTCAACGGTTTTTCATTGTAACCTGATCCAGTAGTGATCTCTACCCTGAGAAATTTTAAGAAAAGGATATTTAATGTTCTTAGATTAAATTGCGATCTAATCTAAGTCTTGCCTAAGAAAGTAAGAAAAATATCCAAAGTTTTTAAATGGGTAAAATATCCAATTTGAGTCATCAAGACTTGGCTTGAGAAAGTTTGAAGAAATAATATCTAACATTCTTAAGTTAGATTCTGGTCTAATTTGAGTCTTGTATAAGATAGGTTGCTGAAGTATTTAATTTAAGTCACTTCCTAGTCTAAGAAGACTTAAGGCAATAATATCTAAAATTTTTAAATTGGTGGAGGGTTAGTCTAAATCTGAAGTCTTTTTTAAAGACCTTAATTAGTAACTGTCTTGTAATCCAAAGTGTCTTAGAAGTTATTTTGATGATTGTAGTTAAGTTTGTTATTTAACTCTAATTCAGATCATTATATTTTAGTCCATAACTTCAGAAGTTATTTTAAACTAGCAAAAGGATTTTGTGCATGTTTGGGCGCCATTATTTTGTTAAAAAAAGATTTTTTTTCAATGAAAAAGATCTTTTTTAATTTTTTAACGTGTTTGACAAATTTCTAGTAGTAAAAGTAAAAGCACTAGTAAAATAAAAAAAAAGATCTTTTTTGAGAAGCTGTAATTTACATCTTTTTTTAAAAGATCTTTTTTTCTTAAAAAAAGATGTTTTTCATGTAATAAATAAACAAAAAAGTACTTTTATATTGTTATACCCAAATATAATTGATAGATAAAAAGACCTTTTTACATGAGATATCCAAACATAAAATTACTTTTACTTCTGTATAAGATCTTTTAAAAAAAGATAACTCGAAAAAAGATCTTTTCTTAAAAGCCCACCCAAACAAACCCTTTTTGAACTATATGCTAATATATTGTGATGCATACAAGTTCAAAGACTTGGTAAACATTCATAATTTACTTGTTTGAGCAAAAATATTCTAGCACGATCTCCTTCTCATATTACATCTTTACTACATTAATTCATTTGATCATGTCTATGCCATTATTCTAATGTTATTTGTCATGATCAGGAAACAATCACTGTTATAATGATAAAAGAAGATAGCTCCCCAAATAAAAGTTTTCAATATAGTTATAATGGTTGTCAACTTTTTCAACAGGTTATATATATATCCTAATAATAATTTTCTATTATTCTTATGCACGAATCAAAATCGTTCTGTAAGATTGTCTACTCACAGATTTCATTTTCTTTGTTTGAAGGTATTTGAATAGAATTATATCTGCAACTGCCTGCAAGGAAAAATAAAAGAATAGTATGATAAAGAACCAATTCATATTCAAATTTATTTTATGTCAAAGATACATTTTCTTATGAAAAAAGGAGTTGTTCCATGTTTAATTATATGAAAAATAAGAGAGAAAATATTTTGGCTTTAGTTTATAAAATTAAAGAAAATTCTATTCAATGATTAACAGATTTGGTACCCATTATGTGTGACCATGTCACTAGGGCAATTTTTCTTTAATTTTATAAGCCTCTTTCTCCGCAAATATTAACATTTGGTTGTTTTTTATTAAGAAGGACAAAACCATCATTTTTATGAGAAATTAAAAAAGATACAGAGACTCATGAATTTACTCTGTTTGCTCATAAAAATAAGTAGAATCATGCTAATAAAAGTATGACTCGTTTATAAACGGATTATTTTAGCTCGACTTGAATAACTTCTAAATTAAGAGAAACAAAGTTGAGCGGACATGAGTGTGTTCGTTTGGTCTTTTTTCTTTTCTTAAAAACAAATATATAAGTTTTTTATTATTATAATATTAATTTCTTAACTAAATTTTTAGACTTTACTGTGTGTAGTATGAAAATATATAAATAATAAAATTATTTGACATGCATGGTTATTAGCCAAAAATTGCTAAAATAATTATCTAGTAATTTTTTCATAATTTAGTTTTTTTATAAAACAAATAAAAATAAAAAAACTAGTAAAATGAGTCAATTCGTCATTTCAAAAGAGGTGCGTTCTATGGTACCTTTATTATAGTGGCTAAACTGCCTAATTTACCTTTTAAAATAAAAAATAAAATATTTAAAATAAAAAATAAATTATGTAAAATTTATTAAATATTATTTATTTACTCTTTTTAGTAACTTAGGTACAATCGAATAGACACCATAGCATTTACCTTCAAAACTCAAAAGAAGTTAAATTTGACTCGGCATTTTCTTACTTTGTTTGAAAAAAATAACATTTTTTTTTTTAATTTGGCCTTACTGCTTTTGTGAATCCGTCTTGGTTTGTTTAACATCTCCCTCGCTATATATATAATTATGATAGGTATATTTTAAAATTAGTCACTAATATAAAATATATATTAGAAACGAGCCATAAGCACTTTCCCTGGTTCCTGTTTCGATTTAATCCACTCTTTTCGGACAACAGGATGATTCCACATATCTTCCATATTTTCTGCAGATACTCTAGAGTCCCAGTATGTGTCACCACTTGTTTCTATATTTGAAGGGGAACAAAATTATAAGAGTATGAAAGAGGAAACAAGATTGTAACCAAACAATAAACTTATCAATCCATTTGTAAATTACGCAGCTTAAAACCACCAGGGTAGAAGAGAGATGAATCTAACACCCCACATAACATTTCGTTTTCCCACAATTTCATCTACTCAGTATACAGAAGGGGGACAAGGAGTAAAAAAAATAACTAAATTATTAGTGTGATAAATCACTCTGAGAAAAAGATAAATTGTTTCTAACAAGATATCTACTAAATAAACTACACTATTATTATTGCTTTCATATATAACTATAAGTAATTGCTACCCCAAATAAAATCGCCAATCTTTTATGAGAGATATCAAATTATTTAATAAGAGATATCTTATAATGTCACAAAAATAAATTGCATTATTTTTTACGATGAATAAATTAGTAATCATTATTTAGTTGATTCAAATAATTATTATAATAATCATACACAATATATATTTATTATTAACATAAAGTTTTATTTATTTTTAATATTTTATTATTAATCATGAAATAAATAAAAAATTCAAGTTTAAGATTTTTTTATCAAAATTTAAAATATTTTATATTATGACATAAAATATTAAAAATAAATATGATTTATTATATTAATAATAAATATATATTTCATGTTTTTATCATTTGTATAATTTGAATCAACCAAATAATTGTCACTGCTAAAATATTTATACAATGATTTGATGGATATTTTGGTCGAATAAACTAAAATGTATATTTTTTAATTTTGATTTTATAGAAGAGGAGAATGTATATTTTTTTACTAACGGAAGAGAAGACTAGTGCCATTTAAATATTTAATTATATTGCAGGAAAGAGAGTACCATTTTCTTTAATCTCATATCTTTTGATTTTGTAAGTTATTATGTTAAAATAATTTTTCCTCTGATGATGATCCTATATTTTTGGCTATTCAAGTTAATTTCATCGACTTTAAATGGATTCCTACTGAGTGTTATTTTTGGGTCAGCCATTAAATTTATATTTTGGACAGATAGTTTATCCTAAAGTTATTAATACTATATTTTTATATTTTACTTAATATTTTTATACTATATAATAATATTATTTTTGTTTTCAAATTATTTATTTTAATATAAATATTATAATATTTATTAAGTTTAATGTTCACTTTCAAGATTTTACTTTGTTATATATAATTTTAAAAATTATATATACCCCTAATTAAAAATATATGATTCGTGAAAAGGAAATCCAAAATTATTGTTAGTTGAGTTGAATTTTACGACATATTAATAATATATGAAACTTTTTAGATATTTCATAAATACTAATTTTACTATAATTTTAGCTATTAATTTTAATTATAAAATTTATATATAATTAAAATTAACGGCTAAAAAGATTGAAACATTGGTATTTCTGGAATAACCGAATTTCATCCGACAATATATATTCCATTAAGAATGACACTTTACAAAGTTATATTAAAAAATTGTTATTGTCTGCTAAGATCAATACAATAATAGAATAAACGAAGTGAAATTCAAATAATTAAAGAGCAATTACGGTATATATATGGTGCACTTGGATGAATCGATCACTCACCTTTTGAAATATCTGATAAAAGTACAAAAGATCCAACAGATCCAGTACGAGAATGAGCTTGAGATAGACCACTCCTGAACTCAGATCTTCTTTCATCAAAAGAGTTTCTGCACAAATTTAAAAAAATGGCAATAAGATATTCTAATCCACTCCTATTATGTTCAATCCTTCCCTAAATTACAACCTAAAAAAGAAATAATATATATGGTAAATATCATCTAGGATATTTCCCTTATTCTTTACTGTTTAAAGTTTATTAAAGACCATTGCGTTTGTGTGAAACTATTTGGGAAAGAAATTTTGTATATGCCTTTTCTTATCTTACATACTGGATTTTTTTAATAATAAAAATCGAATTTTAGATACTTTTGTCATAAAAACTAATAGACTATGAGATGAATTGCATGATAAGAATATGTGCACCGCAGAGCAGATGAGTCTAAGCCGTTGCAAATTAGTTAGAAGAGAGAGTGCATCTGTTAGTTAGTTATGGTAAGAAATTACTATATATAGCTAAGAGCTTAACTAACAGTGTAATTAAGATTCATTTCACAAATTTAGCAATAACATATGCCGTGGCAAATTGATGTAACTGGAGCAAGAAATCTAGAGTTTCACAGGTGAAAAAGATAAGATGCATTGTTATGGTCTTGGTTATTAGCCTCCATGTCAAAACCTTTCACTACTCGCATGGTAGGTGTATGTATATGCGTATCAAGTGTGAAACAGGTTAGAAGATTATTTATAATCTCAAATCAGAGCCAGAATAATGCAATTGAAGAATAAGTTAAGTAATATAAGGATTGGAAGTGCAATAAGTGAGTATGTGTTAGCAATCAATAGGTGAACCGATTCGAAAAAGTAATCAGATTAATGCATTGATAGAGATCACAGTTGTGGTGTAAATAAAGACCAACCAGTCTCTCAGTTGGAGAGTTAGAAGCATTGCTAGTTGCACATGAAAGTATGCTTGAAAGGTTCAAACAACCAGATTCATTAATTCAGGCTAATTTAGCTCAACACTCCAATAATTTATAATGGTAGAGGAGGTTTTAGGAGAAGCTTTAGAAGTATAGAGGTGGCTTTTGAGGAGGCAGATCAGTGACGGGTGGACAATTCTTCTCAAATGGAGGAAGGTATGACAATATTGATTCAAGATTCAAAAATAGTGATGGTGCAAGATTCACTAATGGTGAGTGGCAACAGTAATATCAGTTTAATGATGGTGGAGGCAGGCCAATTTCTCAAGTCTGTGGAAAGATTGGTCATATAGCTCTGATGCACCACTATTTCGTGGTATATTTTGTGCTTAATTTAGGTGGATTTTATCCACTTTTTTCATATTTATTTAATGAAATAGCATGGTTTCATGATTTTTTCTTAAATTGTGCTAAGTGTAAAAACATGTTTTTTAGGCCTTTAATTGGTTAGTTTTAATTCACTTTTGATTCCACTAGATACCTTGATGTGTTTGTTAATGAATTCAGGTTGAAAAGGTTAGGAATGGATCAAAGAAATGAAGAGAAAAGCATGCAAAATGGAGATATCATGGAAAATCAAGGATTTGGGATGCACTCATCGACGCGCACGCGTGAAGTTGAAGTCGCACGGTGACGCGTACGCATACATGACGCGTACGCGTGGATGAAAAATCGCCAAGCGACATGTATGTGTGACCCACGCATACACGTCGACGCTCGCACGTGACTTCATTAAAGTGAAAACAATAGAGGCAAATTCTGGATTTCCCAGGCCCAAATCCAACTCACTTTTGAGCCTATTTCATGCAGAAATCAAGAGGAGTCAAGGGGGAAGTCATAATTGAATTTTGGAGGGAATGCTTTAGTTAGTTTCTAGAGAGAGAAACTCTCTCTTCTCTCTAGAATTAGGTTAGATGTAGATTAGGAATACTTAGATCTAGGTTTAATTCATGCTTTGATTTACTTTTCTTTTATCAATTCTTGTTTTTCTACCTTTGCTTTCTTAGATTAGTGATTTACTTCTTGTAATTCTTTACTTTTATATTGATGCACTCTTCCTCCTTCTATTTTTCTTTTAATGCAATTCATGTTTTATGTTCCTTTATTGTTTAATTATTTTGTTCTTATTATTTCCTTGCACTTGGTAGTGTTAGATTTTATATTTCTTGTCATTTTACTACGCTTTTCTTTTATGCCTTCCAAGTATTTGACAAAATGCTTGGAAGGATGCTAGAGTAGATTTTTCTCCTCTTGACTTTTGTTGAGTAATTAGAGACTCTTGAGTTATCAAACTCTTTTGTTAATTAATAATTGAAAGTTGCTAGTTGATTTGAATTCCACTAAAGCTAGTCTTTCCTTAGGAGTTGACTAGGACTTGAGGAATCAAATTGATTATTTCCACTTGACTTTCCTTCATAGTTAGAGGTTAACTAAGTGGAGCAATGGACAATTCTTGTCACAATTTGGGAGGATAATAAGGATAGGACTTCTAGTTCTCATTCCTTACCAAGAGCTTTCTTAGCTATTAGTTTAATTCTTGCAATTTACTCTTCATGTTCCTTATTCAAAACCCCAAAATACTTGTCCCATAACCAATAATAAGAACACTTCCCTGCAATTCCTTTGAGAGACGATCCGATATTTGAATACTTCGATTTATATTTTTAGGGTTTGTTACTTATGACAACCAAATTTTTGTATGAAAGGATTGTTTGTTGATTTAGAAACTATACTTGCAACGAGATTTTATTGTGAAATTCTAAACCATCAATTTTCCCTTCATCAAAAATGGCACCGTTGCCGCAAAAATTGAAATTCTAAACCATCGATTCTACCTCTCAGGTGTTGGTACAGATTTAACGTAAATTTGTTTTGATTTAGAAGAGTCAAGCCAGAGATCACAATATGGTCATTTAGGATCACAAGCCATTCCTCAGGCAAATCTCAGCAATGTGGTGGCCACACCAGCAACAATGTACGATCAGAATTGGTACCCGGATAGTGGAGCCACACATCATATGACTCTAGATCCTCAGAACTTGACAGAAGGAGAAAGCTATGCAGGATCAGAGCAAGTTGCTTACAAATCAACTCTGTTAGAAACTCATATTTCAAAACTGATTTAAGTTCTAGGCAATTCTTGTTGGCTAACTTACTGTATGTACTTAAAATTACCAACAACTTTCTTATCATGAATAAATTATGTTGTGATAATGGTGTGTTTTTTGAGTTTCATGTTGACCAATGCTATGTGAAATCTCAAAAAACTAAAGAGTTGATTCTTCAAGAAGATGTAGAGAAAGGACTATATAAGTTTTTTAATTTTACTCCTTTGAAAATAAACCCAGGTGCTTATAGCATTGTACTCATGACAATTGATAAGTTTCTTTTTTGGCATGCAAGGCTGGGTCATGCATCAAACAGAGTAGTAAATGTAGTGTTGAAGTCTTGTACTTTGTCTTCTGTTAAGAATAAATTAGTTTATACAACATGTAATTCGGGAAAAACTCATTAACTCCCATTTTCAATTTCAAAATTTGTATATACTACTCCCTTAAAATCAGTGTACTTAGATATTTGGGAACCTGCTCCAGTCTCATATCAATTTGATAATTTTTACTTTGTTAATTTCATTGATGCAAATTCAAAATTTACTTGGCATACTTGTTGAGGTCTAAAACACAACGTAAATTAATATTCCAAAATTTCAAAAAGATGGTTAAATTACAGTTGAATTCCAAATTAAAGATGTTTCAATCTGACAATGCTGTTGAGTATGATAGATTGTTAAAGTTTTCACATCCCTCAACAAAATGGCATTGCAGAGAGGAAGCATAGACATGTAGTAGAAATAGGGTTGACTCTTCTTGTTGGGGATGAAATGCCTGCTAAACTGAAGAGAGATGCTTTCTTAACAGCAACTCAACCTATTAATACTCATCCAACACCAACACCAACACTTTAGAATCTGTCACCAAGTGAGAAATTATTTGTCTAAAAGTCAGATTACATAAGTCAGCTCAAGCAATGCAATCACAACCTCATCTTCACCTCCCTCAAGACTAAATCAACTCTTGATCTCAACACAAACTGATCAACAGATAGCATTTGTCGCCGAACCACTTACATTACCTCAATCAATCCTCATCATCTATTGCTATTCATAGTCCTCATCAATTCACTTCTCACACTTTCTCACCTCAGCTAAATACTATTCAGAACTCGATTGTTCATCTTAGATCTTGAGATTGTACTATAACCAACACTCATCCTATGGTGACAGGAAGCAAGTCAGGTGTGTTGCAACCTAGAATTTTTTAAGTTGCTATGGGGCCAAAGTCTATGAAAAATACGTTATTGCATCCTAAGCGGAAAGATGTTATGAATGCTGAATATGATGCTTTGCTCAAGAGTAATATTTGGCAGCTAGTACCATTATCCCAGATGAAAAAGAAATTGATAGCAAATGAGTGTTTAGAATTAAGTATAATTCAGATAATAACTCAACAAGTACAAAGCCCGATTGGTAGCATAAGAGTTTTTTTAAAAACCTCCAGTGATAAAACCAACCTTAATCAGGGTGGTTGTCCTTACACTTGCACTAGCTAATGAAACCTTTTATTATAAAAATCATAGATGATTATATATTAAATAGATTGACACCATTATTGTCAAAACCATAATTATCTCAAACAACGGTTTTTATATTAAATTTATTGACATTTTTCTTTTCCAATCTATCAACAATTTGGCTTGATAGGCTAAAGTTTTTAGTTTATTAAAATTGTCTTTTAAAAAAAAATTAGCTTTTCAAACGTGACTTCTAAAATAAAAGTGACTTTTAAAATATACAAACAATAACAATTGTGTTTAGTATAATTAAATAGCTTTAAAAATTTTAAAAATTATAACAGACACAAAAAAAATGAAAATTTTCATCATAAATGAAATTTGGCATTAATGATTAATTAAAGATAAATTTAGATATTTATTACTATATGGAGTTATATTAAATTTTTTAATTTTAATAAATATAAGCTAATTATGATAAAAGTATTTTTATATGCTTTCAAAAAATTTCTAATTTTTTAAAATTATAAACACAAATACATTATTTTTTTATTTACTAAATATAAAATAAAATACTTATATTATTAAAAAGTAAAGCACTTCTCGAAAAAATTTTATCAAATCATGTCAAACTAAAATTCGATGAGGTTATCAACTATCTCAGTTACATTAATTTTAACTCTTAGACCAACGGTTCAATAAAATAAAGAGTAAATTATTAAAATGATATTCAAAAGTTTAAATTACTGACAAAAATAATTTTAAAAAATCCAAATCATAAATGAGCTTTCAAAAGATTTAAAAATGCAAAAAAACAAAAGATATTAAATATATATTTTAAAAAAGGATTTAATTTATATATTGAACACAAAACTCCTCGTATCTAGAGATTAAATTTTGTTTTGATTTTTTGTATGCACCTTCTATTAAAATGTCTTACAAAAATTTAAATCAAATGGATAAATTATTTGTTAAATACAAAAGATTTTTGTTATTTAATAAAAAGTATAATATTTATGAGATCATTTTTGTTATATTTTTAAATTATTCAAAAGTTTATTATTTGTTATTTGTATTTTTAAGAATTATTTTTGTTAACGGTATAAATTTTTCGATATTATTTTAGTAGTTTATCCTAAATTAAATGTAACAAATATTAACGGATATAGTTTATAAATCTCATTTGCAATTGATAATATCTTTTCTACAATTGATTATTATTAATTACGTTGCATTTGTTAAGTGTTTTCAATAGAAATATGAACATATTGAGATATATAACGATTTTTATATTTTTTCTGTATAGTATTTATTTATATTTTAAAACATATTTATGTTTTTTAATATTTATGTATTCTGCTTTGAAACAATTAACAAATGAAACGATAATATTATTATCTTAGAAAAATATGCATATGATTGTAATATATTGTTTTTATGAAAAATTACTAAGCTTCTTTTTCTCTATTAGAAGAGTTTTTTTTGGTCAAGTGAGCTTTTTTCTTTTTAAGTAAAAATAATTATAGGAGGCTCAATAAAAATTTGGATAAGGGTTTAATAGGCCAAGACCAAAAAACACATGCTGGGAAGGTAATGGATAGAGCTCCATGGCCATAAGATGCCCCTGCTATCCAAGGAGATAAAGACTGTATCAGGTTGCACGCTGGTAGGTTAGGGAGGCAGTGAGGTCATGTGGCCTTCTGCTGAGGCAGGTCAGGTCGGTGATGGTGGCGTCCGAGCACACCAGTGGTGGCCGAACCGATCGGTGGTATTGGTCGGGTTGGAGAGTGAACAACGCTCGAGATTGCTGCGATGAAGGCTGGAAAACGTGAGGAGGTGAGCAGATTAGCCATAGGTGGTATGGCACATGTAGGTTGTCCTGTGGCGGCCAATGAAAACGATGCAGCTGTGATCGATAGAGTATATGTTGTGAATGTTAGGGGTTTGAGAGGTGTTAGAAAAGTAAGTATGGTAAGAAGTTTTAGGAGAAAATATAATTTGAACACGTTGGAATTAATAGAAACAAAAAAAAAATGTGGTAACAAAGTTTGATATGATGCAACTTTAGGGGAGTAATACGGTTTGTTGGGAATTTGTGGGGTTAGAGGGGGCTTCTGGTGGTTTGTTATTATTGTGGGATGATATCGTTTTTAGGATGAGTAATTGTTATAAACAGGTGAGATGGTTGTACATTGAGGGAGTGTTATTAAAAAATAATTTTAGATGTGCTGTCTGTCTGGTATATGGTGCACATACAAAGGAAGACAAACTTGAGGTATGGGAAGAATTGAGTTTTTTGTCAGGATTGTGCCAGGTTCCGTTCTGCTATATGGGTGACTTTAATGAGATTGTCAACATAGATGAGAGGAAAGGAGCTACCACTTTGAATGCTTCAGCGGAATACTTTTGAATCTGGAACCAGGATATGGAGTTGGTGGACCTTGCTCTAAATGACCATGTGTTTACATGGTTTTGGGGTCATGTAGTCACATTGACCGCATTCTAGTCAGAATGGAGTGGTTGGAAGAGCTTCCGGAGTTGCGCCTCAAAAGTGAGTCGAGAGGGTTATCAGATCACTGCCCGCTAGTTGTGGAAGACATAAGAATGGCAAGGGTATCGAGACCTTTTCGGAGTCTTGATTCTTGGTTCATACATGAAGGTTTTTTGAGAATGGTTAGGAGAGAATGGAGAGGTTTAGGGGATGTGCAGTTTAGTGATAAGTTGAAGGCTTTGACTGTTCCGTTAGGAAAATGGCACAAGAAGAATTTTAGTGTTATGGATGTGAGGATAAAGAAGTTTGAAGATGAGATCAAGAAGATAGATGATATGGTCAATAAGGAGCAGTATGACGGGATTGTGGAAGCACAACGAAAGGCGTTGGTGTGTTCCTGTGAGAAGTAGTATGTCAGGAAAGAAAGTCATTGGAAACAAAGGTCACGATCTCAGCATGTGAAGGATATGGATAAGAATACCAGGTATTTTAACAGTGTAGCCTTGATGAGATAGAGGAACAATTGGGTTGAAGCATTGATGATCAATGGGAGATTGGTGAGGAATCAGGCAAGAATTAAGGTTGCAATCATGAACTTTTATAAGGATTTATACCATTAGGAAGTTTCTCCACTTATAGGTTTTCGTGACGGACTGGTGAATAGAATAACCGAGGATGAGTCTGCAGATCCAGAACGAATGCCTTCCTGTGTAGAAATCAAAGAGGAAGTTTGAGATTGTGAGTCGACTACACCAGGGAGTGATGGTACAATATGAATTTCATCAAAAAGTGCTGGGACGAGATTGGAGTGGAGTTTACTGCTGCCGTCTTGAGTTTCTTTCAGTCAGGCAAGCTATCTAAAGACTCTAATGTTACCTAGGTGGCTTTAGCACCCAGATTTGTTGAAGCTACGGAGATAAAGGACCTTCGACTGATAAGTATGGTAGGGTGTGTGTATAAAATTGTTTCTACGGTGTTTTCTTAGAAGATGCGGAGAGTGCTGCCAGGTCTTGTAGGGAAGACTCAAAGTGCATTTGTAAAGGGGAGAAAAATACATGATGGGACACTAATAGCGTGTGAGACTGTCCAGTGGCTAAAAGTCTGGAAGATGTGCGCGGCTATAATTAAGTTGGATTTTCAGAAAGCATGTGACAGGGTCAAGTGGCATTTTGTGGATGTTGTTTTACATAAGATGGGGTTCGGTCTTAGGTGGAGAGAATGGGTCAGCGAATAGTTGGTACAATATCTATGTCGATTCTCATAAATGGGTCCCCGTCTAAGCCTTTTCGGATGGAATGTGATCTGAGGTAGGGTGATCCTATCTCTCCTTTTCTTTTTGTATTGGTTGTTGGTGTTTTATATCGAATGGTTGGGGAGGCAGTATGGAATGGGCAAATTACGCTTCTTTTGGTAGGAAGGGATAGTATTGAACTGTCTCATCTTTAATTTGCAGATGATACTATCCTATTCTGCCCTCAGGAGGAAGACACTATCAGAAACTATAAGAGGCTGTTGAGGTGCTTTGAGATTATGTTTGAGTTGAGCATCAACTTTGAAAAGTCAAGTTTGATTCCTGTCAATTGTGAGCCAGGTTGGACACGAAGGATGTGCAGTTTGTTGGGGTGCAAGGAGAATTCGCTACCAGTAAAGTATCTTGGAATATCTCTAGGTTCAAATCCAAGACTTGTCAAGACTTAGAAACCAGTGATAGACAAAGTGGAAGCAAAACTCAGTATGTGAAAAGCAAGAGCACTCAATAAGGCTGGTAAGCTAGTTCTTGTTAAGTCTGTCCTTAATAGTCTGCCTGTGTATTATCTTAGCTTATATTAAGATGCCAAAGTCTAGGCAGAAAAGTTGATTTCACTGCAAAGGAGATTTTTGTAGAGTAAGGAGGATGAGAAAGCTGGGGTTCCATTAGTAAAATGGGAACTGGTGCAAGCTCCGAAAAAATTAAGCGGTCTGGGAGTAGAAGATGCAATGATTCGCAAAACAACCCTCTTGTTTAAGTGGTGATGATGATTTTCAAAAGAAGATTGTTTGTTATGGAAGAAGATTATGTGTTTGTGTAATAACTTGAATCCATCAAAGATGCTTAGTAGTCAACCTGTGCCTAAATAGGGTGGTCCTTGGAAGGATATTTGTCGGTTATAGATTATTAATCTACATGTAAGGGAGAAGTTGATTCGGGACTTGAGTTGGGAGATAGGGGATGGAAGGAGAGTTCGATTCTGGGAGGACATCTGGCTACAAAGTGGTGCATTGAAAGATATTTTTTCAAGACTTTTTCTCAGTTTCAAACCAATGAGGTTCTATTATAAGGGTTTGTGGTTTCAGGGATGGGTTAGAATGGATATGAAATTTTCAATGGATAAAGGAGTTGTTCCAATGGAAGATGGAATTACTTAATCAGCTCCATAAAACCTTATAGTTGGTCAAGCTAACTACTGTGCGAGAGGATCGAGTCATATAGAACTTTGATAAAAAAAATGAATTTATTCTACTAACTCTTTGTGCAGGTTATGCAGGCAGAAATAATCCCGGAGGATATCATCAGTTACAGTTTTACTAGCACTATATAGAGAGGTTATGTTCCACCAAGAGTTGAATTATTTGTTTGGTTTGTTTTGGTAGGAAGAGTAAACACTAAAGAAAGATTGTGTCAACTAGGTGTTATTGGTTAGAAATATATTTTTTGTGTATTGTGTAAAAAAGAGGTAGAGCACATTTTTCACTTGTTTATTAGTTGTGAATATTTTTGGTAAGTGTGGTGTGTTTGGTTGTTTGTGTCAAATAAACTGTGGACGGTCCCAGGTAAATTAAGTAACACTTTGAGAGTTGGATTGAAGCTCCTAAAGGAAAAAAAGAACACAAACGATGGTTGCTTAGTTACTTTGCTGTTATCTAGAATATTTGGCTTGAAAAGAATTATATAATTTTTAAAAACAAACACTTGGGTGTAGAGGAAATCATCAATAAAATAGTACAGTGAACAACTATCAAGACTCCTATAGTTATTAATGGCTATGTCAGAGATGACTATAGTTTCTAACTTTATTTTGTTTATTCTTTGTTCTGACTTGCTCCACTTTATTGTGTCAGAAATGACTATAGTTTCTAACTTTATTTTGTTTATTCTTTGTTCTACTTGCTCCATTTTATTGTGTAGAGTTTTTTATTTCTAAAAAAAATAAACAAGCACAACATATTTTCTATTGGTTACACTACACCTGGAGGGAAAAAAAAAAGGAGTATCTTAGCTTCTACATATCACACGGCAAACAATTTTGAGATTACCTTCTATATATAACAAACAGATCCTAACATTTATATAAGTTCACATAAGAATAAAGGATAAATACGGAAAAATAAAAAAAAATAGTCAATAATAATTAACTATCAGTCTATCAAAAATTTTGTACATTGTGTTATTTAAATTTTTGATATACAATTTTTCAATTTTTGAATCTACGTACAAAAGTTTTATTGACTAATTATGAATCAATTTTAATTGTATTATTCTTTTCTTATTAGAACTGAATAATAAGAGTAAAACGTTTCTAAATTACCATATTAAAGTTTGAGAACTTTGAAGGAACAACACATTTTCAATAATCTATCACGATGAGGGTTCACCTTGATGGAAAACTTTCTTTGGCTAAGAGATAGCTTTTCCAAAATTGCAAAGTTGATTTGTGAGTTACTCTCTTTGTGCCACCTTTATATGCTCTCACAATAAACTCTTCACTTCTTGCTCTGCAAGATAACAATTATTTTAGAGGAAAAATTTATTATAAGAGAAAACGGTTAAATATATAATTATTTATGTGCCTCTTTTTATTGGTTTAAATTTTTAAAAAGAATAGTTTTATAATATATCAGAATTTTTATAATTTAAAAGTCTAAAATTTAATTTTTATTGATTTTAAAATTTTTTTTTTAGTATAAAACAAATAACAGTCTCTTTTTATCCGTTTAAATTTTTGAAAGAAATAATTTTCATGACAAACTCTTTAATGACACACAACATATACATGCATGCAGGGGTGTTAAAAATCCGATCGACTCGGATTCTAGACATATTTTGCTAAATTTAAGTTTGTCATTTTTATCCAGGGTTATTTTTTAGTGGAATTTGAGTTATGTTTCAGGTCATCCGAACTGACCTAAAATTATGTTTTACAATAAAAACATATATTTTAGAGTAAAATTAGTGATATTATATTATACTTTTATACTTTAATTAATATTTTTTATATTATGCGATATTATTTTTGTTTTAGAATAATTTATTTTGGTACAAAAATATATAATTATTTATTAAAGTTAATTTTTAAATTAAAGATAAAATGTGATTAAGTTATTATATAAAATTTATAAAATTATATACACTAATTTTACATGAATTGATTCAATTTATAATTTTATATCAAATTAATTAATTTATTTTTAAATCGGCCCTGAACACCCCTTCATACATGAATTAGGTAACATGCCAAGTGCAAAGCACGTTTTGAATGAAAAGCAAGTTGAAGTCTATATGTATATATATATAGAACTTACATATCTTCGAAATTTGATAACCATCTAATATAAGCAGCCCCAAAATATACATTTGTAAATGGTTGAAAAAGGAGAGCTTGACTCCCTTCTATTCCATAAGCGCCATAACCTAAGTCACTGTAAGCTAAGGTACATTAATTAACCTTAATGATCATAGAAAATCATAAAATTATTAAATGAATGAAGAACTTTAATTTTGGCAATATATATATATATATATATATA
>NC_029778.3:35597434-35613611 GCF_000817695.3 Arachis duranensis | reverse complement strand
TACCTCATCAACCAATGAGCAGTTTTTGGTAAGATTTGCATAAGGCCTACAGTAAGCTCTTTAGAGTTGGGGGTAGTTCGCATAACAAGTAATTGTCTATCACTTTCAAGTTCAGCAATAGCACAAACCATTCTCTGCAAAAAATAATTAGGGATATAACAATAATGAGACCCTTTAAATGATAATGTCTAAGTATAATGCTCTTTAATAATTATAGTTGCCATTAACTATGATTTTGGTTTTTAAGATACGGGTGGAAAATTTTTTTGTTCTTATCATTTTTTCATACAAAATTATCTTTAAGATTTAAAACTAAATTTTAAAATCGTCTTTTTTACTTAAATATTAAAATTTTAAATTAAATTGTCCATAATGAAAAGTTATAGAATAAAAAAATAAGAGAAAAAAAAGTGTTTCTGTTCCTGCAAAAGGAAAGAAAAAAAAGGAAGCTGTCCATGATCCACCTCTACCTCCATGTTTGTCGTCATTTCGGTACGATTTTGGTCCCTAAGGTAAGGACAATTTTAAAATCAAGTTAAACATTAGAAACGATTTTCTGTAAAAAAAAAAAGAAGATTGTGGATAAAAATTTTTTTTGACTTATCTCTTAAGGACCAAAATCGTACTTAACTTTTAGAATTAGTATTAATTTCTTTCATGAAAGTAACGGAAATCAATAAAATTTAAAGCCGTTACAATAGAAAAATGATACTTATTGTACCACTATTTTTTTTTATACATCTCAAGTGTACATTTTTTTGTATTTAAAACATTTTTTGCATTACTCCCTTTTAATTGTCGCTTTTGAAGAAAAATAGATCCTCAAATTAAATAAAACATTGGTAACTATAATTTAATAGATCATTTTATTTATAGCTATCAAAATGGACTATATTTACTGAGCCATTTTATTTATCCAATTTTATCTTTAAAATGAAGGCTATTTAAATTTTTGGTTAAATTCGATTAATCTAAAAAAATAACGGATTAAACGAATTAATTTATAGATTAAATAGATGATCCATTTAAATTTCATTTTATATTTTCAAAAAATTGTATATTTTTTGCTATTTTTTTTATTCGATCCAAAAATCCAATTCATCAACTGAAAAAATATTGTTTGTTTAAGATTTTTAGTCTAAAAATAAACTTTTTTGTTAAAATATTTTTTAAAAAATAAAATAAAAAAGTAAACAGGCCATTCCATTTAATCCGTCAAGCAAACCATAAACAGTTTGGGTTGAAAATTATAGCCTATGACTAAAGCAAACTTGAGTGGTCTGAGCCTAATTGAGCTAAGCTAGTATGTTTGATAGCCATAATTTCATTCAATATTAGAGAGTTATGTTTTTTCTTCTTTTTCCTATTTTAGAAAGGATTTAATTACTTTATTGGTCTTATAGTTTTACTAAATTTATAATTAGGTTCTGATATTTTTTTTTTAATTGAGTCCTTATATTATTTTTAATTTTATAATTAAATTTTTGTTAGTATAAAAGTTGTTAGAATATTTTTTCACAAATTGAAGTTACCCATAATTAAGAACTTAATTAGATCTTTGATCACATATTTTTTGAAAAGAATATTTTGTTAATTTTAATATTTTTGTTATGAAAAGGACCTAACTACAAAATTAAAAGTAGAGTAGAAGTTCAATTAAAAAAAATACAAAAATCTAATTGTAAATTTGATAAAATTATAACTTTTAAAAAATACTTATTTTTTTCATCTTTTTCAAAAAAGATTTTTTTTCAATAGACAAATTATTTTACATTTGGATAGACTTTTTAAAAAGAATTTTCGTGTTTGTTTGGGTGCCATTAAGTTGATAAAATTTCTTTTTCAATAAAAAATCTTTTTCTATTTTTTAGCATGTTTAATACATTTCTAGTAGTAAAAATAAAAACACTAGAAAAATGAAAAATATCTTATTTGAAAAACTACAATTTACATCTTTTTTTAAAAGATTTTTTTTTTAATTTTTTTTCACATAATAAATAAAAAAATATTTTTATATTTTGTTATATAAAAAGATATTTTCTTAGAAATAAACATAAACAAGTCCTTCAAGTATTGAAAACGTCTTTTATTTCTACTTTTTTTTTAAAAGTAATATATTGTTAGTTTTCAGAGAGATAAAGTTACTGTATTACTTAGTCAATAGAATGAGAGAGATAAACTATAAGTACATCATTCAACAAATATAATTAGTCATATTTTAAAAGGAAGAAGAACTCAGATACTTAGTAAAAATATATATAGAAAAAAATACAAAGTAGAGAATGTCTTTGATGGAAAAAGTATTTTCTGAACCTTAGTGAATCAAATAGAAAAATACTATTTTAATAGCCAAAATGGCTCCCGTACAGCAATAATTAAAAATTCTATATTTCACCTAAAATTTAATAAATTTGCAGACTGATTCAACGTAATTTGGTTCAATTTGAGTTATAAAATTCGGTTTATTTATTTTTTGGACTAAATGAATTATTTTTTTAATTTTGGTTCAATGCTATTACTTTTTTTTTTTGAAGATCCGCCATGAGTACAAGCTTAGTGTGTCACAGAGTAGCAGATGCTGAGTTGCAGGGAGATAGATCGGATTGATTATGATGTGCTGTTTTTTAGATTAAATGAGTTATTTTTTTTGTTCTAGTTCAACGCTATTACTTTTTTTTGAAGGTCCGCCATGGATGAAAAGTGCAAGTTTGGTGTGTCACAGGATAGCAGATGCTGAGTTGCAGGGAGATAGATCGGGTTGGCTATTGTGTGCTATTCTTTGGTTTGGACCTCTTTTGGTCCTAATCCTGACAAAAAAATAGCGTAAATTTTAACAGCAAATGGAACTTTTTAGAAGACGATGATTCAACTGCAGCGACAATAGAAAGTCACCAGAATATTTAGTGGTATCAGGGAAAAGTAGTGGAGGATCGTTACGTGGTGGTGTTGGAGGAACACAGTTGGATGTTCGTGGGGATCTATGATAAATTCAACGACCCAGATGCGCCTGATTACTTGCTTTCGAATTTGTACAACGTAGTGCACAAGGAGCTCAAGGATTTGCTTTGGGATGATGGGGTTGATGGAAATTCTAATTTAGAAGTTAAAAATTCGATCTTGACAACTGGAAATGATGATAGCGATACTTGTGTTGGCTGGATTGATCAACATAATAATAATAATATGAATGACGAAGATGGGTCATCTTGTGCTGCAAGTGGTGGTAGAAATTCTAATTTTGAATAATTTTTTATGATCATGATTTGAAGAGAAAAAAGCGTGGTGAAAATGGAAGTGAAAACGGAAGTAGTTCTAAGAACAAGTACAGAAGCGTGGTGAAAATGATGAATGTTAAAAATAGTAAAGCTGTTCAAAAGGCTGATTATTAGAGATTCACAATTAATATTCATCCCCAACTACTATTATTATCTATTTGTGAACTCATTCCAATATTTTTTATTAATTTATTTTATTACCTAGTCCATGAAGGACCAGAAAATACTTTTCCCATTAAAAAAAGCTCCATACAAAATATATTCATTGTAGAAAAGAAAAAAAAAAGAGATCTACTCTTATTTTCTCTCACTTTATATCTTTGCACTATTGAAATATGTATGGGAGCAACTGCCATTTTAAATGAATTATTCTAGAATATATATGCTATGATGGCATGGTGAATATGGTATTTTAAAAAGTATTATTAAAATTAAAATAATATTTTTTATTATTTAATAATATTTTTTAAAAAATATTACATTATTTTATTGGTTCTTATAATTTTTAGTTAGATTTTTATACTTTTTTTTTAATTAAGTTCTTGCATCAATTTTTTTTAATTGGATCTCTATACTTTTTTTTTTATTTAATTTAGTCCTTGCATTAATATTTTTTTTAATTGGGTTCTTATACAATTAAGTCAATTACTATCAAGAAGGACCTAATTGAAAAAAAAATTAGTGCAAAGACCCAATTAAAAGAAAAAATATAAAAGTATAAGGACCTAATTAAAAATTTTACGAAACTATAGAAACTAATAAAGTAATTAAACAAAAAAAATATTATTAAATATAAAAAATATATAAATTTAATTTTAACAACACTTATATAATTATTGTTGTCACCGTAAACTATAAAAATAGGCATACTAGATTTCAACTTTTAAAATAAGAAAATTGAATATAATGTTATGTATTATTACTGAATTAGTTTTATTTTTTTTTTAAAATTTGGCTATCAAAAATATATTTGATACAAATTAAAATTTTTTAAAATAAAACCTAAACAAAATAAAAATTTAAAAATATTTTTAAAATATTTAATAAATTTTAAAGAAAAAAATATATTTTATTCTTTAAAATATAAGGGCTCTCTGACTACACTTACCCCTAAAAATGCCTAACAGTCTTAACTAACACGTAACAACTCATACACGCTTAACATCTAAAGATAATATCTATAGTTCTATTCAACATTCTTCAATATATTAGTCAAAGTTGAGAAAATAAAGAATAAAGACAGATAAAATACTGAAATTAAATAAAGACATACAGGGTCTATCTGTGAAGGAAAGTTTCTTCTAATAATAATGTCTGTGACAGCCTGAAAATATTCAACATGAAACAAAGTAAAAAATAACAAAGTGATTATCTAAATATATATTTTTATTATTTTCACCATTTTATATTTTTTTCCACAAACCAATAAAAAATTTAAAAGAAGCTCATAAATAAACGGGCCTTTCAAATTCTGAATTAAATTATTTTATTAGCCTTTATAATTTCATTATATTTATAATTAAATTTATAATTATATATTTATTGTTCTAAAAATATTTAATTTAATAAAATATGTTTAGACATATTTGCTAATAAGAATCTAGTTAGTATGTAGTTACAGATTTAAAAATTTAAGTACAAACTTGAAAATGTAAAAACTTATAAATTAAAAAAAAAATTTAATCAAATTCTAATAACGACAACTTCCTTTTATGTTTCCATGAACGCCATCATAACATCTTATATACATTTTATAATTAGTATCAAATAACAAGAAATTTCAAACTCAATGAAATTAATTTAGGTAGAATTCTTATATTTAATTACCCTCATTTCAGTTTGTGTTAGATAAGGTTGGCCATCAGGATCACGTGAGAGGTGAACCTTTTGACCTTTGACTTCTCCAGCTTTTAACCATTCGGCTTTGACTTCAGGTACCCTCCACATTGCTTCTAAGTCACGATGGTTAACGCAATCATCCCAATAGCTAAAACTTGTGGCCATCCTAACATATAGACCAATTCGATGAATAAAAATTCTAAATTTGCACTTATAACTATAATTATCAAAACCGTGAAAAAAAAAATAGCAAATAGGTTCCTTACTTTTTTTTTATCTCAAAAATAAATAAATTGTTCACTAAATTTAATTACAAATAAGTTCTTCATCTTTATAAATAGAAAACACATAGATTTCTTCCAATCAGATTTAAACCATTGCGAAGAGATTTTATGTGTCTCCCGTTTATAAATGTTAGGGATTTGTTTGTATTTTAACTTGATGAGAGATTTATTTTATTTGATAAAATATTTAGAAATTTATTTGTCTATTTCTCTATAAATTATACGTTATTGACTATTTTTGAGATGTGTAATATTAAGAAGTCAATTTCTTTTCACTCAAATAAGCCAATTTGTTATTTTATTTATTTTAAATTTTAAATCATAAATTATAAATTTTTAATTCTAAATTATAAAAAAATATAGGAGAATCAAGTTTTAGTTAGCTAACATTAGTCAACTTAAAATTTAGGATTTATAATTTAAGATGTAGGGTTAAGGCCTTAAAAATTTATGAATTAAGGTCTAGAATTTAAAGTAAATAAAATAATTTAAAAATAGCTAATATTAATTTAGAAAAATTGATACCTAAAATTACTCAATATCATAAATTCTAAATTTTTCAAAAACTAAAATTTTTTAAAATTTAAAAAATGAATTAATATTAACTAATCAAAAATTAACTTTTTATACTTTTTTTAGAATATCAAGAATTACCAAAAATAAATAAACAGATAAAATTAGTACTTTCTTAACTTCCTAAAATGGTAAATACATTTTATCTTTTTTTTATCACAAAAATTTTAAAAAAACCAAAATTTTGAAAGTTATATTCCGTAGGTGATTTTAGTCATTAAAATCATATTTTGTACGTTTAATTTTAGGATTCTATTGACCTACAAAATGTAATTAGAAGATTCAGTTCTACTGAATTTTATGGACTAAAAAAAACGAACAATTTTTTTTCAAAAGTGATCTTGAGTTTTATTTTTTATTGTACTTAGAAACAAACAAATTGAAAGTCAAAGATTCAAAACAATTTTTAAACAAGATTGTCAAAGACAAAGCAGATAAAGTCATAGCTACGCCCAATTAATTATTATAATCAAATTACATAGCCTAATTCTGCATAATAACTTATATATATATGTGCGGGAAATTATTTATAATAATTTAGAGTTTAGATCTAAAAAATTTGTAAAGTGATAATGTAATAGAGTAAGATTTATTGGTTCAATAGGTTATTTATTGCAAATGACTCTTCTCAAACAATGTAATAGTGAATATGTCCAAAGTAGGAGAGAGATACCAACTATCAAATAAAAGTACTAACAATTTCAAATATGATGAGCCGAGAATTATAAAAAAAATAGGTACAAATTTGACATACTATGAAGTACGACAATTTAACCAGTATATATTTACAAGGATCACGAAAAAAAAAAACTACAAGGCAACAACAACAATCATATATATTTAAAAAGAGAAATGATAAGAAATGCTAAATGATTATCATAATTTATTGATTTTTATTTATTAATTAGTTATTAATATTTAAAAATATAGATTAAAATATATTATTAAATTATTAAATAAATTTTAATAATTTTCTAACATTTTTCATTTAAAAATGTAAGTAACGAGAATAATCACAAAAAGAAGAAATAATTATTCATTTAAAGATAGACCATAAAGACATGGTAATTTCAATACAAAAGATGAAAACAAATTGATTTTTTATATATTACACATGATGAAGCCTATACCAGTTAATGAATCATGACTATCCATGTACGTTGCAACAAAATTCTACTGACCTAAGATCGATGCACCTGAAATTAAAGATAATAATAATAATAGTAATAAGTGCTAAAAAAATAGATGCATACTTACAAGAAAAAGATGAGATGATTCAGGGCTAGCAAGAAGGATTTGCAAAGGGATAATGGGATGCGATCTCCTCTTTTCGGTGACAACAAAAGAATATGAATGAATAACAACTATTGTTGCCAGGAATGAGATTTGGAGTCGATCTTGTTTTGGCCATTACCAATTTACGGTTGCCATCAAATAAGGGTTACAAAAGATAACACACATTTTTGTGGTGACAAGGATCATTTCAACAATGACACCTTAACATGCCACGGTGTTTAGTCAACGCCTCTTGGCTTGGCATAATAAGTTCCTTAATTTTGAGATCCACGTAAAGATAACATTATATATAATAAAAAATTGAATAATTCTCCACATACAAGCGTTTTTTTATACAAGTATTTACAAGTCATAACACACTTTAAACTGTACTGTACGTTTTCACTGCACCTTCCTCTTCCTCTTCTTCTTCTTTCTCTTCTTTTTCTTCTTTTTCTTTTCTTTTCTTTCTTGCCTTCTCTTTCTCCTTCTTCATTTACGTATTTTTCTCTCTGTTTTCTTTCTTCGTTATTCTCGATTTCCATTGTTTTTTTTACTGCACATTCTTCTTCTTCTTGCTGCACGTTCTTCTTCCTCTTCCTTTTCTTCTTCTTCTTTTCTTTCGTTTCTTGTCTTCTCTTTCTCCTTCTTCATTTACGTGCTTTTCTCTCTATTTCTTTCTTCGTTATTCTCGATTTCTATTGTTTTTTGACATCAAGCTCTGAAATCGTTTTTGAAGAAGAAGAAGTAGCAGAAGATGAGGAAGAGAAAGAGAAAGAGTTTTGAATTATGCATAAGGTGTACTTCAACGAATTTTGGTTGTATTTTTTAAATCCTTTGGATGTAGTTTTGTAATCCTTTGGGTGTATTTCTGTAATCCTTTGGGTGTATTTCTATAATCGTTTGGGTGAATTCCTGTAACCGTTTGGGTGTATTTCTGTAATCGTTTGGGTGTATTTCTGAAGTTTCATTATCTTCAAATTTGGCAAAAAACTCGTTTTCATGGAGGAAGAAGAAGAAGAAGAGTCGTTCATAATGCATGGTGAGTAGTGCGCTTCTAAAACAGAAAGTGGTTGAATAACGTGCGTTTTTTTACTCTTGAATGTGGAGTGTAATGCGTGTGTTTTGTTGAACTTGTGCCAACTTGTAAAACTTGTAAGCCAAAAAAACTTGTATGTGTAGCAGCCCTCTAAAAAATTATATTTAATAAAGATTTTTTATTATAAATAAAAAAATAATTATTTTCTTAATAAAAATATGATTTATTTTTATGAATTTTTGTGTACTCCTAATAAAAAGAACAAATAAATCTCTGTTACCTTGTCCACATAAGAGTTATGCCTGCAGACAATGTTTGCAGTTCCAATATCACCTTTTGTGGAAAACTTTACACCTTCCTTAGTCACAACTAGAAAATGGATTAATACAAATAGATTTACAGATAGATTTAATCTTTATTACAGACAGATTTTTGGTTACCGACGAAATTACCGATGGATTTTGTCCCTCTGTAAAAGCTCCGTCGGAAATTATTTACCGACGGATTTTTTTCCGTCAAAAATTACCAACGGAATTTCACCAGTTACCGACGGATTTTTCCTCTGTAAATTCTCCATTCATTTCCCGAAGACGACGAACTTTTCGACAGATTTTCCATTTGTAATTACAGACGAATTTTCCGTCTATAATTACAGACGGATTTTCTGAAAGATTTTTTGTCTGTAATTACAAACAAATTTTTTGATGGATTTTTCGTCTGTAATTACAGACGGATTTTCCGACAGATTTTCTGTCTGTAATTGCAGACAAATTTCTGACGGATTTTTCGTCTGTAATTACAGACGGATTTTCCGATAGATTTTTCGTCTGTAATTTGAACCTTGAAAAATCTTCCCACACTTTGAATACAGACAGAAAATTCGTCTGTAAATTCGTCAGTAAGGTAAAATAGATTTTTTTTTTAGATTTTTTCACTGCAAAATAAACTTATTTTCATACAAAATAAATATAAATTTAATGAATACAAATTTTCATCTAACTTATATTCGAATATTTATAATATTTCAAAAAATAAACAAGTTTATCGTATTATCAAACTAAGAGAAAGGTACTATAATAAACAAACAAGTCAATATAATTCAAAGCATAAAGAAAATGTATTGATACATCAACTATAATCCTCAACATATTTTTGGAATCCTTGTCTTCTTTTTGAGGCATCATGTGAGATGGAGGGTTCTGTTTGAGCTTTAAGATCATTTGGCGCTTTCTTGAAAGATCAGTAGGCTTCCCTGGCTTTCGACCCTGAATTACATGCACTGCAGGCTGCTTATTCTCAGCTTCCTTCTTCCCTCTCCTCTTCTCGATGTTCGGAACCTCCCGAGGGATGATCTCAGCTATTGCTTTCCAGTAATGTTTGTCAGCTTCTTTGTGGAATTTCTCTTGGTTAGCCAAGAACAGCTGCACATATTCATACATACATATTCATTCCCTTCATATGCATACAAGTTAAAAGGCATGTCATGTATATGTATATATATATCTTTGACTGAAATCTGTCTCCCATCTTGAAGTTTACCTAAATCGCAAAGTTAATAAAAATAAAATGAAATAAAATACAATCACCACCAGAGAGACAAGACAATCAGAATTTTTATTATTATTATTATTTGAAACCCTCTTACCATGATATACTATGCCAAAACTTCCTTTTTCGAGTATCCCAGAGGAAGCAAAATGCTTGGTGGCTATTAAAAGTTCTTCATAGGAGAATGTGTGCAATTGGAATCCAAAATCTGAAGAAAATTGTTGAGGATAGTTTGAAATCTATTGAGGTTGGTTCTTCCTTGTAGTGTAGGGTGTATCACTGAAACTAGCTAAACGGGACACACCTTATCAGGGGTAGAAAGAGTTATGCTGCAAGCAGTGCAAATGCATTTGAGGGAAAAAATGAAAGAAAGAAAAAACCATAGATTTCTAAACAAATAGAGATTCTAATTAATGGTTATATTGACATGAGCTTAAGTTTTGTTAAGTAAACAAAATTAAAGTCCATGAAATGATCAGATATCCTTCAAAGAATACATCTATAATTACTAAGCTTGGAAATAGCTACTATAAGATTAGCTGATATTTCAAACTAATTATTAATCAAATTCCAGGCAACATATCAGGTTATTCAGAGTAGATCAAGGGGATCATTAGTTCCCAACTAGATGTGTAAAATAATTGATTTGGAAGAATCAAAAGTTTTTGCTGCATAAGATAACCAGCAAAGAATTTGGGCAATGACAGCAGTACTATGCCCAATAACAGCACCATTTTAAACCATTAAATACTTCAATTTGCATCCAGATCAGTGTAGGGTCATTTAGAAGCTTTTCTATATTACACGCTACAGTGCATATTTGATCTATAGTAGGGTTAGCCTGGCGTTTTTCCAATATTTCCAATAATGAAAGACGACCATAAACTGTACCTTCTTTGCAGCAGCTTCAGCTTTAGTCCACACTCCATCCACCTTTTTGTACAGCTGATCAATTTTCTGCTTTGTTTTGCGTTCACCATTTCATCATCCCAGGCCCTCTATTGAAGTTCCGAGCAAGCCTTGACATACAAGGGTATGTCTCAACCTATTAATAACTAAATTCGAAGCTTATTATTACATTATGGCGACCACAATGCTAAACTTACCTTTCTTTCAACTCTTCTTTTACCCCTTTCAGCTCGCCCGCTTTTTGCTTCAACTCCTTAACAGACTGCTGGAATTCTGGGTTTCTAGAATTGTCAAACAAACAAAACATATGCAGCAGGCAGTAAGACTCGTGAGTGCAATGAAAGGCAATCTCAGAAAAATCAAGAGAACATGATATACATGCACGGCAATGAGCCCATGAAATGCAGAAACAGGCATTTCAAACTCAAGCTATGTTGTCTCCAACTATGAACAATCTTGCTATTCTTTCCGTTTGTTTTAGGAAGATGATTTATATGCCTAGTCTATTAGTCTTCATATTCACACCATATGCATATCAGCAGCAGCAACTAGTAAAAGTAATAACACTCAAGAGTTAACTTAATCATAAGTTATTAATCTCACACTATAGCTCTAAATTTATTTATCTCAAACCTTTCTTATTTTACCTTTGGATATGATTCTTATTAATTCATGCATGATTATAAGTGGACTTATTGTAGTGAAGTTTTATCCATATTGAAGAATTACTACTGAGATTGTAGCATTGCACTTCTGACGTTTTATCCATATTGAAGAACTACTAAACTAAACAATCAAGAGATTTTTCTTGGTCTCGTTAAGTACCTGAGCAAAAGAGTCGCTTAAGGAGTGAGCAGGGTCAGTTGAAACCACCATAGTGGGGTGCCCATGATTTGCAAATCCCACTGCAAGGGAGGCAGCACAGCTTGTTTTTTCCACACCCCCTTTCCCACTAAGCATGTAATACTTCCTCTCCTTCCTTGCCACCATCTCGTCAAATCCACAAACACCTTCTGTGCAAGATCCTAGTAACCTCACTACATTACTAAATATAAGAGCAGATTAAAATATATTCTATGACAAATTGTATGGTATATATTCTCTTAACATTTTCCATTGAAACACTGACAATTTTCAAATTAAAAAAAAGGGAAAAAATAAAAAGAAAGCTATTTCAAACCTGAAGATGCGGCAATCGTCCTAATCTGAGAGGTTCCACATCTCTCCAGAATTCATCACTTTCTACTGAAAGTAAAGCTATATCACAATCAACACCTCTGGCTAAAACCTATATAGTTCATTCACTGAGAGTAAAGTAACTATATGAACATGTCATGAGTTAGAAGCTATATATCCTTCTATGCAAACATGCAAAACTTGCACTTTACAATGAATTCACTCCAAGTTTAAAAGCAAGGTATAGCTTATAAGTAAACCTCAGATATATCAAATTTTACCTGCAATAATACAATTTTAGTGACTTATTCACTAATACTTCTTAATGTCCTTACTCACTACTATATGAGATATTTAAGCAAATTGCTCTTCACATAATACTCATTTTTTTAATGAAAAAAGGACAAGTCCTTCATAAAGATACACTTAGCCACGCGAAGAGAGGGACTTTTGCGTGGTCTAAAATTCAGAATAAATTTTCGTTGCAAGTATAGCTTCTAAACCAATAAAAGTCCTTTCTTACAAACGTTTTGGTTGTCACAAGTAACAAACCCCTAAATAAATTGATAACCGAAGTATTTAAACCTCGGGTTGTCTTCTCAAGAAATTGCAGGGAGGTATGTTCTTATTAGTGGTTATGAGTTTTGTAGATTGGGGGTTTTGAAAGTAAAGAAGAAGTATGTTAAATGACAAGTAAAATAAATAAATAACTGTAAAATAAACTCTTGGCAAGATACGAGAAATTGGAAGTCCTATCCTAGTTATCCTTATCGATGGTGTGAGAATTGAGTTTTAATCCCACTTAGTTAACCTTTACTAAAGCAAAGGAAAGTCAAGTGGACTAATTAGTTTGATCCTCAGGTCCTAGTCAATTCCTAAGAAAGGACTAGAGTTATTGGAATTCAAATCAATTAGCAAAAATAGCAATTATCAATCACGATGAGTTTGATAACTCAAGAGTCTCTAAATAATCAATTAAAGCCAATAGTAAATAATCTAAATTAAAAATAGGAAAAAGTAATCATGAATCTAAAATATCTCAAATTATATTAAATAAAGAAAATCCTAACATGAATGGCTCATAAGCCAAATAGGCAACATAAGTAATACAAGCATTAAATTATTTGAGAGTAAAAGAGAAAATAAAAAAAATGAACATTGAACCTGAGATTTGAAGAAGATGAAAATATTCCTATGTTCTAAAAATCCTAATCCTAAATCCTAAGAGAGAGGAGAGAGCCTCTCTCTCTAAAAACTACATCTAAAATTATGAAAAGTGTGTTATGAGTCCTCCCCTTCATTCCTCCACTTTGCAGCCTTTAATCTATGTTTTTTGGACTTGAAACTGGGCTGGAAATAGCCCAGAATTCACTGGTTATGAAATCTGCCACGCTGATTTTCGCAGATACAACGCGTCCGCGTGGAGCGCGTGTTCGCGTCTCCTACCTGTACGATCACTATGCTAAATTTTATATCAAATCGTAGCCCCGGACGTTAGCTTTCCAACGCAACTGAAATCGCATCGTTTGGACCTCTATAGCTCAAGTTATGACCGTTTGAGTGCGAAGAGGTCAGGCTGACAGCTTAGCAATTTCTTCAATTTCTTGTATTCCTTCAACTTTTGCATGCTTCCTTTCCATCCTCTAAGTCATTCCTGCCCTGTAATCTCTGAAATCACTTAACACACATATCAATGCATCTAATGGTAGTAAGAGAAGATTAAATAAAAGGAAATAAAAGTCAAAGAAGCATGTTTTTAATCATAGCACAAAATCAGGAAGGAGAATGTAAAACTATGCAAATCATATGAATAAGTGGGCAAAGGCTTGATAAAAACCACTCAATTGAGCACAAGATGAACCATAAAATAGTGATTTATCAACCTCCCCACACTTAAATATTAGCATGTCCTCATGCTAAACTCAAGAGAAGCTATAAAGAAGTGAAGAGGAATGATAGAGAGTATGCAATGCAACCTATCTATGCGGATGCAACTACATGCAAAATGTTTCTATCTACTTAGTTAAAAACAAATAAATTCTCCAAGATATAAATAATTCAAATTCCACTAATTCAAATCACACAATAAAAGACAAGTAAACTTGTAAGAAGATAGCTCATGAGAGCAGGGAACATAGAATCAAGCACTAAACCCTTACTGGTAGTGTATATCATTCTAACTCTCTCAAGTGTCTAGGGTTAATTCACTCACATCTTCCCTAGTCATGCTTTCTTAACCTTGTTCTTCATCTAACCAATCAACAATTATTTAGCATACCAATGCAAACATCATGAGGTCTTTTCGAGGTTGTAATGGGGCTAAGGTAAAGGTGAGGATATATGTATAGCCAAGTGAGCTATAAATTGAATCTTTGATTAGTCTAAGATCTCACCTAACATATACATACTTTATATAATTTAAAATACTTTACCTAGCTACCCAAATTTTTTCCACTTTTATATTGCATGCTCATATATCAAACTTATTTTTGAATTTTATCCCATGTGCATTGATTCTTTTTGTTTTGCATTAGGGGTAATATCTTTTTTGTTTTTTTTGTATCCCCTTATTTAATTACTTATTTTTTATATTATTATTATCAATACACATGGTAATTTAATTATTTTGATTTCACATGAGCATGCTTCCCAAATTTTTAAATAACTTATTCAATTTAATTTCCTACTTTTTTTTTCTATCATCCCATGTTCCCATAAGATTCTCCACACTTAAATTATACACAATATATATCTTAAGCTAACCAAGGATTCAACTTGGGATTTTTATTTTGTTTTTCTACTTAAGGCTAGTAATGTGGTTATAAAACAGAAGGGAGTTAAAAGGCTCAACGGGGCTAACAAGGATGGCATAAAAGGGTAGGCTTATTTGGGATAAGTGAGCAAAAATAAGTAATGGCCTCAATCATATGCAAGCATGTAAATACACTAAATAATGGATATATAGAATGTAACAAAATATAGATTACAATTATAGAGAAGAAAACACACAAGAATAAAATATTTATGGTTAAATAATGTAACCATGTAAATAAGCTCAAATCTCACAGGTTGTGTGTTCTAGCTTTTAACTATGTTCCAAATACAACTTCCAAACAAATTTAACATTTAGAAAATTTTAATTTTAATTTTTTTATTTTAAACTTAAATTAGTGAAATTTTTTTAAAAATAGGGCCTTAAAAAGAAACTTATTATTTTTCAACCAAGTAGTATTTAAATGCAAACATTCAACTACACATGCAATTTATTATACAATGCAACAATGAACAAACAAAGAAAACAGAATATTAGTGTTGAGAAGAGAATAACTAACCCGTGGAGATTGGTATCGACCTCTGATGAGCGGATAATTTATACGCTTTTTAGCATTGTTTTTAGTATGTTTTTAGTATGTTTTAGTTAGTTTTTAGTATATTTTTATTAGTTTTTAGTTAAAATTCACTTTTCTGGACTTTACTATGAGTTTGTGTGTTTTTCTGTGATTTCAGGTATTTTCTTGCTGAAATTGAGGGACTTGAGCAAAAATCTGATTCAGAGGCTGAAAAGAACTGCAGATGCTGTTGGATTCTGACCTCCCTGCACTTGAAGTAGATTTTTTTCTGGAGCTACAGAAGCCTAATTGGCGCGCTCTCAATGGCGTTGGAAAGTAGACATCCTGGGCTTTCCAGCAATGTATAATAGTTCATACTTTTCCCGCGATTTGATGGCCCAAACCGGCGTTCCAAATCAGCTCAAAACTGCCCGGCGTTAAACACCGGAACTGGCACACGAATGGGAGTTAAACGCCCAAACTGGCACAAAAGCTGGCGTTTAACTCCAAGAGAAGTCTCTACACGAAAATGCTTCAATGCTCAGCCCAAGCACACAACAAGTGGGCCCGGAAGTGGATTTTTATGTCATTTACTCATCTTTGTAAACCTTAGGCTACTAGTTCTTTATAAATAAGACCTTTTGCTATTGTATTTTAATCCGGGTAGCTATCTTTATTCTTATGCTATCTTAGATCATTTGGAGGCTGGACTCACGGCCATGCCTAGACCTTGTTCTTGTGTATTTTCAACGGTGGAGTTTCTACACACCATAGATTAAGGTGTGGCGCTCTGCTGTACCTCGAGTATTAATGCAATTACTATTGTTCTTCTATTCAATTTGGCTTATTCTTGTTCTAAGATATCACTTGTTCCTCAACTTGATGAATGTGATGATCCATGACACTCATCATCATTCTCACCTATGAACG
>NC_029778.3:35597160-35597261 GCF_000817695.3 Arachis duranensis | reverse complement strand
TTTGTGAGTAGGATTCAATGATTGAATGACTGTGACGAGCTTCAAACTCGCGATTGTGGGGCGTTAGTGACAGACGCAAAAGAATCACTAGATTCTATTCC
>NC_029778.3:35594209-35596999 GCF_000817695.3 Arachis duranensis | reverse complement strand
GGAGTAAGAAGGATTGTATGAAGACAGTAGGAAAGCAGAGAGACGGAAGGGACAAAGCATCTTCATACGCTTATCTGAAATTCCTACCAATGAATTACATAAGTATCTCTATCTTTATCTTCATGTTTTATTCATCATTCATAACCATTTGAGTTTGCTTGACTAAGATTTACAAGGTGACCATAGCTTGCTTCATACTAACAATCTCTGTGGGATCGACCCTTACTCGCGTAAGGTTTATTACTTGGACGACCCAGTACACTTGGTGGTTACTAGTGCGAAGTTGTGATAAAGAGTTGAGAGTACAATTGAGCGTACCATGTTGATGGCGCCATTGATGATCACAATTTCGTGCACCAAGTTTTTGGCGCCGTTGCCGGGGATTGTTCGAGTTTTCGGCAAGCTTTTGGTCCGGTAACATCAGTGCCAAATTTCTGATCCGGCAACAGCACCAAGTTTTTGGCGTCGTTGCCGGGGATTGTTGAGTTTGGACAACTGACGGTTCATCTTGTTGGTTAGATTAGGTATTTTTCTTCAGAGTTCTTAAGAATGAATTCTAGTGTTTCAAGGTGATGTTCTTATCATCACCAAAGCTGATTGATTCTCATCAATTTAGCTCTTGAATGCAATGTCCTACTGAAGCTTGGCTAGCCATGTGATTGATCTTCATCAATTTAGCTCTTGAATGCAATGTTCTGCTGAAGCTTGGCTAGCCATGCCTAATTTCTTTAGACTGAAGCTTTAGACTAACATTGCATAATTCCTGGAATTCTCATTAAGAATTTTGATATTTTTATTTTTCCTCTTCACTTAATTTTCGAAAAATCCAAAAAAATTTACAAAATCATAAAAATAAAAAAATATTGTATGTTTCTTGTTGAGTCTAGAGTCTCATTTTAAGTTTGGTGTCAATTGCATGCATTTTTCATGTGTTTTCAGTGATCTTCAAGTTGTTCTTGATGATTTACTTGCTCTGATCTTTAAATTCTCTTGTCTTGAGTGTTTTGTTGTTTCTCATATGCATTCTCATTTTGTTAGTGTCAGTAGTATACAAACTGCTAAGTTTGGTGTCTTGCATGCATTGTTATTTGATTTTAGTTGCATCTTGATTATTCTTCATCATTAAAAATCCAAAAATATTTTTTATTTGTGTCTTTTCAAGTCAATAATACAGAAAATTGAAGATTTAGAACATACTGCAGAGGAATTATACAGAAAAAGCTGGACGTTCAAAACGCCCAGTGAAAAAGGCAAACTGGCATTTAAACGCCAGCCAGGGTGCCTGGCTGGGCGTTTAACCCCCAAAAGGGTAGTGTTTTGGGCGTTAAACGCCAGAATGTGCACCATTCTGGGCGTTTAACGCCAGGATGGCACAAGAGGGAAGATTTTGTTTTCAAATCAATTTTTTTTTGTAGTTTTCAAAATATTTTCAAAATCAAATCTTTTTCAAATCAAATCTTTTTCAAAATCAATTTCTTTCCATTTTCAAAGATACTTGCTATCAATTAATGATTTGATTCAACATTTCAAGTATGTTGCCTTTTCTGTTGAGAAAGGCTTAATGTTTGAATCATATCTTTTCTTGTTAGCCAAGTTATTAATTTTTAAAATCAAATCTTTTTAAAATGTTTTTCAAATCATATCTTCTCAATCACATGTTTTTAAAACCAATCATATCTTTTTAATAACATCTTTTTCAAAATAGTTTTCAATCATATCTTTTTTATTTTCTAATTTCAAAATCTTTTTCAGAAATCACTTGATTTCTTTTCCACTCTTATTTTCGAAAATCAATTAAAGTTTTTCAAAATCTTTTACTTAATTTTCGAAAATTTCTTCCCCTCTTCTCACATCCTTCTATTTATGAACTAACACTATTCCTTAATGCACAATTCGAACTCCATCTTCTTTGACAAGTTCGAATTTTCTACTTTTTCCTTCTATTTTTCTTTTCCTCTGACACCTCAAGGAATCTCTATACTGTGACATAGAGGATTCCATATTTCCTTATTTTCTTTTCTTTCATATGAGCAGGAGCAAAGACAAAAGCATTCTTGTTGAGGCTGACCCTGAACCTGAAAGGACCTTAAAGCGAAAGCTACGGGAAGCTAAGGCACAATTCTCTGTAGAGGACCTAACAGAAATCTTCAAAGAAGAAGAACCCATGGCAGCCGAAAACAACAACAATGCCAACAATGCAAGGAAGGTGCTGGGTGACTTTACTGCACCTACTTCCGACTTTTATGGGAGAAGCATCTCTATCCCTGCCATTGGAGCAAACAACTTTGAGCTTAAGCCTCAATTAGTTTCTCTAATGCAACAGAATTGCAAGTTCCATGGACTTCCATTGGAAGATCCTCATCATATTTTAGCTGAATTCTTGCAAATCTGTAACACTGTCAAGACTAATGGGGTTGACCCTGAGGTCTACAAACTTATGCTATTCCCTTTTGCTGTAAGAGACAGAGCTAGAATATGGTTGGACTCACAACCAAAAGAAAGCCTGAACTCTTGGGAAAAACTAGTCAATGCCTTCTTGGCAAAGTTCTTTCCACCTCAAAAATTGAGTAAGCTTAGAATGGAAGGCTAATCAGAAGAAAGGTGTTCTTGAGATTGATACTCTGAATGCCATATTGGCTCAGAACAAAATATTGACTCAGCAAGTCAATATGATTTCTCAAAGTCTGTTTGGAATGCAAAATACACCAGGCAGTACTAAGGTAGCTTCATCTGAAGAAGAAGCTTATGATCCTGAGAACCCTTCAATGGAAGAGGTGAATTACATGGGAG
>NC_029778.3:35593314-35593876 GCF_000817695.3 Arachis duranensis | reverse complement strand
CTGAACTCCGTCCTAGTTCTCTTCCAAGCAATACAGAAGAAAATCCAAAAGGAGAGTGCAAGGCCATCAACATGGCCAAATTTGGAGGGGAGGGTGAGGCAGTGAACGCCACTGAGGAAGAACTCAATGGACGTCCACTGGCCTCCAATGAGTTCCCTAATGAGAAACCATGGGAATCTGAGGCTCCCACTGGGACCATAGAGATTCCATTGAATTTACTTCTGCCATTCATGAGCTCTGATGAGTATTCTTTCTCTGAAGAGGATGAGTATGTCACTGAAGAGCAAGTTGCTAAATACCTTGGAGCAATCATGAAGCTAAATGACAAGTTATTTGGTAATGAGACTTGGGAGGATGAACTCCCTTTGCTCACCAAAGAATTAGATGACTTGTCTAGGCAGAAACTACCTCAAAATAGACAAGATCCTGGGAAGTTCTCAATACCTTGTGTCATAGGCACCATGACCTTCAAGAAGGCCTAGTGTGACCTAGGGTCAAGTGTAAACCTCATGCCTCTCTCTGTAATGGAGAAGCTAGGGATCTTTGAGGTGTAAGCTGCAAA
>NC_029778.3:35588687-35589042 GCF_000817695.3 Arachis duranensis | reverse complement strand
TTGGGTGGTCCATCAGTGATCTTAAGGGCATTAGCCCAGCTAGATGCATGCACAAGATCCTATTGGAGGGCAATGCCAAACCAGTGGTCCAACCACAAAGGAGGCTAAATCCAGCCATGAAGGAGGTGGTGCAGAAAGAGGTCACTAAATTACTAGAGGCTGGGATTATTTATCCTATTTCTGATAGCCCCTGGGTGATCCCTGTCCAAGTTGTCCCCCAAAAGGGAGGCATGACAGTGGTTCATAATGAAAAAAATGAACTGGTTCCTACAAGAATAGTCACAGGGTGGCGTATGTGTATTGACTACAGAAGGCTCAATACAGCCACCAGAAAGGATCATTTTCCTTTACATTC
>NC_029778.3:35582149-35583189 GCF_000817695.3 Arachis duranensis | reverse complement strand
AAAGGATTGGGCAAAGAGTTTGGATGATGCTCTGTGGGCATACAGAACAGCATTCAAGACTCCTATAGGAACCTCTCCATACCAACTGGTGTATGGGAAGGCCTGTCATCTGCCCGTGGAACTGGAACATAAAGCATACTGGGCAACCAGATTCCTAAACATGGATGCTCAGTTAGCTGGTGAAAAAAGATTGCTCCAGCTAAATGAGCTAGAGGTTCAGGATATTGATTCTGACAAAAAGTTCATTGTTAATGGACAGAGAATCAAGCATTATCTTGAGAGCAATTTTGAGCAGGAAGGCTCAAAACTGAGACTTGAGTGATTCTCAGTAAAGGTCCAGCTAAAGACAGTAAAGAAGCGCTTGCTGGGAGGCAACCCAGTCATTAGCAGGTTATATGTTTTGTTTTTACAAAGGCAAGTATCAAAAATGAAGGAATTCACAAAGTTACAGAAGGATTCAGTGCAAAAAGCAGAGAAAAAGAGCTTACTGGCGAAAAAATGCCAGTAAGGGGTACTTTGGGCGTTAAACGCCAGAATGGGCACCATTCTGGGCGTTTAACGCCAGTAAAGGTGCCATTTTGGGTGTTAAACGCCAGAATGGGCACCATTCTGGGCGTTTAACGCCAGGTGTGCAGCGTCCTGGGCGTTTAGCAAAACGCCCAGTGATAAAGGGAATTCTGGCGTTTAACGCCAGCCAGGGCACCTGGCTGGGCGTTAAACGCCCACAATGGGCAGCAAATGGGCGTTAAACGCCAGAATGGATGCCATTCTGGGTGTTTAACGCCAGAAAGGTGGGGGACCAAGATTTTGCTTTCCAATCAATTTTTTTTTTTCAAACTTTCCTTTTCTTACCCATACTTTTCTACATAAACACATCTCAACCTTTCATCATTCACTTTCAAATCCTCAAAAATCAAAATCATTCTTCAAATCTCTCTCAAATCAATCCCAAATCTTATTCAAAAACTCACCCTTTTCTCAAATTCTCTCCATGTCTTCTCATATCTCCTTTCAATTTTTTTCGAAATCTCCTTCCCCCC
>NC_029778.3:35580060-35580861 GCF_000817695.3 Arachis duranensis | reverse complement strand
CAAGTTGCAAGAGACTATGGAGCAACTTAAGGAAGAACATCAGAATCAGAACTGCATGCTCTGCAAATTGCTGAAGGAACAAGAGAAGCAGGGGCGTGAACTCCAAGAGCTGAAGCGCCAGAAATTCTCCCCTCAATTTGAGGGAGCATCCACTTCTCAAAATCAAGGTTGTTGAGTCCTAACTCTGTGAAAAACCTCTATCATTAGAAGCCTATTTAAATTTTTGTTTTCTATTTTTAGTCTCATCTTATATCTATTTTTGAGTCTTGTTCTTAATTCATAATTAATAAAATTTAAAATTCATGTCTTAAAGCTATGAATGTCCTATGAATCCATCACCTCTCTTAAATGAAAAATGCTTTAATCACAAAAGAACAAGAAGTACAGGATTTTAAATTTATCCTTGAAACTAGTTGAATTAGTTTGATGTGGTGACAATACTTTTTGTTTTCTGAATGAATGCTTGAACAGTGCATATGTCTTTTGAATTTGTTGTTTTGAGAATGTTAAAAGTGTTGGCTCTTGAAAGAATGAGGGAAAAAGAGAACTGTTATTGAGGATCTAAAAAATCATCAGATTGATTCTTGAAGCAAGAAAAAGCAGTGAAAAAAAATTTTCGAAAAAAAAATTTTCGAAAAAAAAATTTTCGAAAAAAAAATTTTCGAAAAAAAAATTTTCGAAAAAAAAATTTTCGAAAAAAAAATTTTCGAAAAAAAAATTTTCGAAAAAAAAATTTTCGAAAAAAAAAGGGAGAAAGAAAGAAAAAGAAAAAGAAAGAAAAAGAAAGAAATAAAGTTGTGA
>NC_029778.3:35577754-35578899 GCF_000817695.3 Arachis duranensis | reverse complement strand
TTGTCTGTGGTATTCTGAGTAGGATTCAATGATTGAATGACTGTGACGAGCTTCAAACTCCTAAAGGCGGGGCGTTAGTGACAGACGCAAAAGAACCACTGGATTCTATTCCGGCCTGATTGAGAACCGACAGATGGATAGCCCGTGCCGTGACAGGGTGCGTTGAACATTTCCACTGAGAGGATGGGAGGTAGCCATTGACAACGGTGAAACCCTTGCATACAGCTTGCCATGGAAGGAGCCTTGCGTGTTTCAGAAGGCCGAGCATCTCCAAAGCCTCAACCTATTCTCCATTACTGCAAAACAAGTACTTATTTCATGTTCTTTTGCTTTTCACAATCAATCCTGATAATTTCTGATATCCTGACTAAGATTTACAAGATAACCATAGCTTGCTTCAAGCCGACAATCTCCGTGGGATCGACCCTTACTCACATAAGGTATTACTTGGACGACCCAGTGCACTTGCTGGTTAGTTGTGCGGGATTGCAAAGTGTGATTGCAATTTCGTGCACCATATTTTTGGCGCCGTTGCCGGGGATTGTTCGAGTTTGGACAACTGACGGCTTATCTTGTTGCTTAGATTAGGACTGTTCTATTTTTGTTGGTTTAGAGTCTTTTAGTCGAGTCTAGTTTCATATTTTAAGTTTGGTGTCAATTGCATGCTTTTGCTTTTCTTTGCCTGAGATTTGATGGCCCAAACCGGCGTTCTAAATCAGCTCAAAACTGCCCGGTGTTAAACGCCGGGACTGGCACAAGAATGGGAGTTAAACGCCCAAACTGGCACAAAAGCTGGCGTTTAACTCCAAGAGAAATCTCTACACGAAAATGCTTCAATGCTCAGCCCAAGCACACACCAAGTGGGCCCGGAAGTGAATTTTTATGTCATTTACTCATCTTTGTAAACCTTAGGCTACTAGTTCTTTATAAATAAGACCTTTTGCTATTGTATTTTAATCCGGGTAGCTATCTTTATTCTTATGCTATCTTAGATCATTGGGAGGCTGGCCTCACGGCCATGCCTAGACCTTGTTCTTGTGTATTTTCAACGGTGGAGTTTCTACAAACCATAGATTAAGGTGTGGAGCTCTGCTGTACCTCGAGTATTAATGCAATTACTATTGTTCTTCTATTCAATTCAGCTT
>NC_029778.3:35577158-35577443 GCF_000817695.3 Arachis duranensis | reverse complement strand
GGGCGTTAGTGACAGACGCAAAAGAATCACTGGATTCTATTCCGGCCTGATTGAGAATCGACAGATGGATAGCCGTGCCGTGATAGGGTGCGTTGAACATTTCCACTGAGAGGATGGAAGGTAGCCACTGACAACGATGAAACCCTTGCATAAGCTTGCCATGGAAAGGAGTAAGAAGGATTGGATGAAGACAGTAGGAAAGCAGAGAGACGGAAGGGACACAGCATCTTCATGCGCTTATCTGAAATTCCCACCAATGAATTACATAAGTATCTCTATCTTTAC
>NC_029778.3:35575033-35576975 GCF_000817695.3 Arachis duranensis | reverse complement strand
GCTGGTTAGTTGTGCGAAGTTGTGTTTATGCCATGGTATTGAACACCAAGTTTTTGGGGTTCATTACCGGGGATTATGAGATTTGTGAAAAGTAGTGATCACAATTTTGCGCACTAAGTTTTTGGCGCCGTTGCCGGGGATTGTTCAAGTTTTCGGCAAGCTTTTGGTCCGATAACATCAGTGCCAAATTTCTGATCCGGCAACAGCACCAAGTTTTTGGCGCTGTTGCCGGAAATTGTTGAGTTTGGACAACTGACGGTTCATCTTGTTGCTTAGATTATGTATTTTTTTTCTTCAGAGTTCTTAAGAATGAATTCTAGTGTTTCATGATGGTCTGTTGAAGTCTGGCTGGCTGTGAAGCCATGTCTAATTTTATTGGACCGAGGTTTCAACTTATCATCACAAGAGCTTGTTGATTTCTATCAATCTTGCTGTTGGAGCAGTGATCTGCTAAGGCTTGGCTGGCCATTGGCCATGTCTAGTGTTTTGGACCGAAGCTTTCTTTGAAAGCTTGGCTGGCTGTGAAGCCATGTCTAATTCCTAGACCGGAGTCTTAGACTAAACATTGCATGATTCCTGGAATTCTCACTAAGAATTTTGATATCTTTATTTTCTTAATTTTCGAAAAAAAACACAAAAAAATTTACAAAATCATAAAATCCAAAAATTTCTTGTTTGAGTTTAGAGTCTCATTTTAAGTTTGGTGTCAATTGTATGTTTCTGTTCTTATTGCAGTCATGCATGTGTCTTCGTTGATCTTCAAGTTGTTCTTGATGATTTCATTGCTCTGATCTTTGAATTCTATTGACTTGAGTGTTTTGTTGTTTGTCATATGCATTCTCATGTTGTTAGTAGTATACAAACTGCTAAGTTTGGTGTCTTGCATGCATTGTTATTTGATTTTAGTTGCATTTTGATTATTCCTCATTATTAAAAATCCAAAAATATTTTTAATTTGTGTCTTTTCAAGTCAATAATACAGAGAATTGAAGATTCAGAACATACAGCAGAGAAATTATACAGAAAAAGCTGGGCGTTCAAAACGCCCAGTGAGGAAGGCAAACTGGCGTTTAAACGCCAGCCAGGGTGCCTGGCTGGGCGTTTAACGCCCAAAAAGGTAGTGGATTGGGCGTTAAACGCCAGAATGTGCACCATTCTGTGCGTTTAACGCCAGGATGGCACAAGAGGGAAGATTTTGTTTTCAAATCAAAGTTTTTTTCAAGTTTTCAAAGTTTTTCAAAATCAAATCTTTTTCAAATCATATCTTTTCAATCAAATATTTTTCAACATCAACCTCTTTCTATTTTCAAAGATACTTGCTATCAATTAATGATTTGATTCAACATCTCAAGTATGTTACCTTTTCTGTTGAGAAAGGTTTAATGTTTGAATCATATCTTTTCTTGTTAGCCAAGTTATTAATTTCAAAATCAAATTTTTTTTAAAAATGTTTTTCAAATCATATCTTCTCAATCACATTTTCTTAAAATCAATCATATCTTCTTAACCACATCTTTTTCAAAATAGTTTTCAATCAAATCCTTTTGATTTCTAGTTTCAAAATCTTTTTCAAAAATCACTTGATTTCTTTTCTATTCATGGTTTTCGAAAATCAATTAGTGTTTTTCAAAATGTTTTCAAAATATTTTACTTAATTTTCGAAAATTACTTCCCCTCTTCTCACATCCTTCTATTTATGGACTAACACTATTCCTTAATGCACAATTCGAACTCCGTCTTTCTTGATAAGTTCGAATTTTCTACCTCTGCCTTCTAATTTTCTTTTCCTTTGACACCTCAAGGAATCTCTATACTGTGACATAGAGAATTCCATATTTCCTTGTTTTCTTCTCCTTCATATGAGCAGGAGCAAAGACAAAAGCATTCTTGTTGAGGTTGATCCTGAACCTGAAAGGACCTTGAAGCGAAAGCTAAGAGAAGC
>NC_029778.3:35574616-35574713 GCF_000817695.3 Arachis duranensis | reverse complement strand
TGACACTGTCAAGACTAATGGGGTTGACCCTGAGGTCTACAGACTTATGCTATTCCCGTTTGCTGTAAGAGACAGAGCTAGGACATGGTTAGATTCT
>NC_029778.3:35573522-35574212 GCF_000817695.3 Arachis duranensis | reverse complement strand
TCTCAGCAACAGACAGAGAGTTCTAAGCAGAATACCTCTGACTTAGCAACCATGGTCTCTGATCTAATCAAAACCACTCAAAGTTTCATGACTGAAACAAGGTCCTCCATTAGAAATTTGGAGGCACAAGTGGGTCAGCTGAGCAAGAAAGTTACTGAACTCCCTCATAGTACTCTTCCAAGCAATACAGAAGAAAATCCAAAGGGAGAGTGCAAAGCCATCAACATGGCCGAACCTGGAGAGGAGGAAGAGGTAGTGAACGCCACTGAGGAAGACCTCAATGGACGTCCACTGACCTCCAATGAGTTCCCCAATGAGGAACCATGGGAATCTGAGGTTCAAAATGAGACCATAGAGATTCCATTGGACTTACTTCTGCCATTCATGAGCTCTGATGAGTATTCTTCTTTTGAAGAGGAAGAGTATGTCACTGAAGAGCAAGTTGCTAAATACCTTGGAGCAATCATGAAGCTAAATGACAAGTTATTTGGAAATGAGACTTGGGAGGATGAACCCCCTTTGCTCACCAAAGAACTGGATGACTTGTCTAGGCAGAAATTACCTCAAAAGAGACATGATCCTGGGAAGTTTTCAATACCTTGTACCATAGGCACCATGACCTTCAAGAAGGCCTTGTGTGACTTAGGGTCAAGTATAAACCTCATGCCTCTCTCTGTAATGGAGAAGCTA
>NC_029778.3:35568714-35573301 GCF_000817695.3 Arachis duranensis | reverse complement strand
ATATCCCTCTGTCACCATGGAGAGGAAGCATGAAGAGCTTCTCTCAAAACAGAGTCAAACAGAGCCCCCACAGTCAAACTCTAAGTTTGGTGTTGGGAGGCCACAACCAACTTCTAAGTTTGGTGTTGAACCCCCACATTCAAACTCTAAGTTTGGTGTTGGGAGGTTCCAACATTGCTCTGAGCATCTGTGAGGCTCCATGAGAGCCCACTGTCAAGCTATTGACATTAAAGAAGCGCTTGTTGGGAGGCAACCCAGTGTTATATTTTATATATTTTTCTTTGTTATTTTATGTTTTTTGTAGGTTGATGATCATGAGAAGTCACAAAAACAATTGAAAAAGCAAAAACAGAATGAAAAACAGAAAGAAAAACAGCACACCCTGGAGGAAGAACCTGCTGGCATTTAAACGCCAGTAAGGCTAGCAGATGGGTGTTTAACGCCCAGTCTGGCACCATTCTGGGCGTTTAATGCCAGAAAGGGGCACCAGACTGGCGTTAAATGCCAGAAAAGGGCAAGAACTTGGCGTTCTACGCCAGAAATGGGCACCAGCCCGGCGTTTAACGCCAGATTGAGTTGGGCTTGGGGCATGATATTCGCCCAAGGGGGGGCCCAACTCTCTGATGGTTGGCTCGTGGTGCATCCTCACAAGGACGCTTGCGCGTGCATGGTGCGTTCGCGTCCAACCCCCCTTTTTTTTATCAGAAACAAATTTCTGGTTCTCCCTTTAGTGTTCACAACTCTTATTCATTCAACTATCATACAATTCACAAAAATGCAATTTTGACATTATGCATCTACTCCTAAACACAACATGCATATGACTAAGCTAACAATTAAATTGTACAAACAAATTTGTATGAAACATCTACCTACAATGGCAACTCAAATCACTTATTAAATGAATGTAAAAGATTGGAAAGAGTTTACCATGGTGGGGTGTCTCCCACCTAGCACTTTTAGTTTAAGTCCTTAAGTTGGACATTTGAGAAGCTCTTTGTCATGGTGGCTTATGTTTGTACTCATCCTTGAATCTCCAAGGATCCATGCTCCTCAATTGGTTGACAGAAATTCCAACCATTTTTATTGAGCTTGGGTAGATTTCTACCCAAAATACGAGTCCCCATATTTGGTCTTCACATATTGAACCGGGATCCCATATCTTATTCTCGCATCCATCCGTTAGTTGAGCTCCATGAATTTGTCGGATGGGTAGTTGGCATAGATGTGGTGGACACATGGAATTCTCGTTACTCCAACAATGCTTCCTTCTAGATCCATATAAGGTGATCTTTGTCCCAACATCATCCCTATACCTTGAGGTCTTGACCTTAACGAGCTTAATACCTACTTTCCAACCACTACACAACTCATTCTTACTTTTAATTCCACAAAGAGTTCTAAGTTGGCCATCATTTTCAATCAAACCATATTCAAGTGAGAAATTAAAGCTTAGAGATAGAGATTTTACCCACTTAAATGTTGTGTTGGATGGTGACTTGGGAAGGAAGGCTTCCCCACACTTAGACGATACAAGATCTATCTCTTTGTGCTCCTCTTTGATTGTTTCCACCTCTTCACAAACTTCTTCAAATTCAACCTTTCCCTTTTTGTTACATGGCTTGGTGTTGACATATTGTTTGATGGGAGGTGATTCAACTTCGGATAGGAATTCATCGATGAGTGAATGCATCGCTTGATCAACCTCTTCATATTCTTCAATGTCGATATATACCATGCCATTGTCGTCATCCGTAGGAGGTTGTGCATACTCTTCAATGGTTTCAACTTCATATCCAATGGGAGAGGATTCCATTGTAGAGAGAAATCCATCCATGATTGAATCCATCTCTTGATAGGCTTCTTCCAAGTCTTCAATGATATGCCTTGGAGGTTGCGCACCCTCTTTAACATCAATTTCAAGCTTCTTGGAAGAGTGCTCCATGGTGCTACATTCCCTTGGACTTTCAACATCTCCTAAATCTTCAACCACTTCTTCCTTTTCTTCAATAACCATAGGCTCCTCCAATTGCTCTAATACAAAATAGCCTCCCTCATTTTCCACCGGGTTTTCCAATCTCCCCTTCATGCTATGATCTTCAATGGATTCTTCACATGTGGCCACGGAAGCACCTTGAGTGTTCAAAAATTTGTAGGCTAAGGTAGACACTACCTCGGTCAAGTTAGTCACAAACTCTAGGGTATTCCTTTGCATATCCGCTTGTCCTTGAAGTAGCAAGGTAAGAGAATCATCTATTGGGGCTTGGGGTGAGTAAGAAGGTTCATTATTTTGGAGAGAGGATTCATGGTAGAAAGGTGGTTCCTCTTGATAAAATTGTGGAGATGGTGTGTATTGGGGTGGTTCTTGGGAGTAATCTTGATAGGGTTGTGGTGGTTCTAAGGGTTCTCGCTTATAATTGTGAGCATCATGTTGAGGATGAGATTCATAGGCATATGATGGTGGTTGTTGAGTGTCACAAGAAGAGTCATCATAGCCATTAAATTGACATGCATTAGGATGGAAATTATACCTATAAGTATCCGGAGGTTGTTGCCAATAGGAGTGATCAATTCCTTGAGGCTCCTCCCATCTTTGATGGTTCCATCCATGGTACATGTTGCCATTAAAGTCCACATTTCCTACAACACAATTAGAACCAAACTCAAAGCCAAAGTGAGGATTCATAGTGAGAGAACAAAATAAAACTAACAAAAACTAACAAACAAGCAAAAGACAAACATATTCACAATATTCACATATGTACAATAACCAATAACATAACACCATTGCAAATCCCCGGCAACGGCGCCATTTTGACGATTGGATTTTTTGACGGTTTAGAATTTCACTAATAAAGTCTCGTTGTAAAGTATAGTTCCTAAACCAAACAATAATCCTTTCGTACAAAAAGTTGTTTGTCACTAGTACAAACCCCTAAATTTATAAACCGAAGTATTTGGACCTCGGGTCGTTCTCCCTAGGATTACAATGAAGTGTCTTGTTATTGGTTGTGAGTTATTTTGGGGTTTTTGGATAAGAAGCATGAAAAGTAAATGGCAAGAAAGTAAACTAACAACTATAAAAGCTCTTGGCAAGATATGAGAACTAGTAGTCCTATCCTAGTTATCCTTCTCAATTGTGATGAGAATTGTTCATTGCTACCACTTAGTTAACCTTTGCTAAGTAAGGAAAGTCAAGTGGATGAATCAATTTGATTCCTCAAGTCCTAATCAACTCCTAAAGGAAAGACTAGCTTTAGAGATATCAAATCAATTAGCAACTTCTAATTATCAATCAACACAGGAATTAGACAACTCAAGAGTCACTAATTACTCTACCTAGGCCAAGAGGGACAAAACCTACACTAAAATCCAACCAAGCATTTCATCAAACACTTGGAAGGCATAAAAGGAAAGCATAGTAAATCAACAACAAAAATAGAATCTAACAACAATTATTGCAAAGAATTAACAAAACAACAATCAAGGAAATCACAATTATCATGAATTACCTCAAATTGCATTATTGAAATGAAACTAAAGAACAACAATCTATCCAAAACAAAATGAAGAATTACAATTATAGAAACACAAAACTAGAAAGAGAGAGATGAGAGGATTGAGAATTGATAAAGGACAATTGAATCAAAGCATGAATTAAACCTAGATCTAAGAAGAGAGATTAACCTAAACCTAATCCTAATTCTAGAGAGAAGTGAGAGATTCTCTCTCTAGAAAACTAAGCCAAAACTACTCCTAATGTGTGTGTATGTGTGTCTAATTGCCTTCCCCTTAATCCTTCATCCTTTTATTCTTCTTCCTTAGTATTTGGCGCCAAAATGGGTTCAGAAACCCTCTCAAATCGCCAGGCACGTGTTGCATTAGTGAGGTCATGTGCCATCATCGGCGCGTGCGCGCATGGTACGCGTGTGCGTCCCTGGCCAATTCTACGATGTGCGCGCGAGCGCCTTGTGCGCGTACGCGTGCATGGCCTGGATCAGGTCTTTGGCTTTTTGTGCTTCTCTCCACTTGTATGCTTCCTTCCTTGCTTCCTTTGATCCATGTCTAGCCTATTTCATCCTGAGATTACTAACAAACACATCAAGGCATCTTATGGAATCAAAGAGAAATTAGAATTTATTAAAATAAGGCTTAAAAAGCATGTTTTTACACTTTAAGCACAATTATGGGAGAGATAACAAAACCATGCTAATTCATAGGTTAAATGTGACAAAAGGTTATCAAAATACTCTAAATTCAATACAAGATAAACCCTCAAATTGGGGTTTGTCACCGGCCTTAGGTGCCATAAATGATTATAGAGAAACAAAAAGCAATGCTTTTACCACACCAAACTTAGAAGGTTTGCTCGTCCTCGAGCAAAAGAAGAAAGAAGAGAGAGTGTGGTGGGGTAGGTGGGGATCCTGTGGGGTCCACAGATCCTGAGGTGGCAAGGATAATTCATCCCTGCACCAAGTGGTGAGCAAAAATGCTCCTTCTGCCAATCCTGGCGTTTAACGCCAGTCTGGTGCCCCTCTCTGGCGTTAAACGCCCAGAATGGTGCCAGACTGGGCGTTAAACGCCCAA
>NC_029778.3:35567026-35568354 GCF_000817695.3 Arachis duranensis | reverse complement strand
CTGGGTTTTGAATCCTGCTTTGTGAGTAGATATTTAAGAGCAGCATGATCAGTGTACACAATCACTTTTGATCCTACTAAATAGGATCTGAATTTGTCAATGGCATAAACCACTGCAAGTAACTCTTTTTCTGTGGTTGTATAGTTCTTCTGTGCATCATTTAGAATACGGCTGCCATAATGAATGACGTGCAGAAGCTTACCATGCCTTTGTCCCAATACTGCACCAATGGCAAGATCACTGGCATCACACATTAGTTCAAATGGTAATGTCCAGTCTGGTGCAGAGATGACTGGTGCTGTGACCAGCTTAGCTTTCAGGGTCTCAAACGCCTGCAGACACTCCTTATCAAAGATAAATGGCGTGTCAGCAGCTAGCAGATTACTCAGAGGTTTGGCAATTTTTGAAAAGTCCTTTATAAACCTCCTATAGAATCCTGCATGCCCCAGAAAGCTTCTGATTGCCTTAACATTGGCAGGTGGTGGTAATTTTTCAATTACCTCTACCTTTGGTAATTTTTCAATTACTTCAACCTTAGCTTGATCCACCTCTATTCCTTTGTTTGAAATTTTATGCCCAAGGACAATTCCATCAGTCACCATAAAGTGACATTTTTCCCAGTTTAAAACTAGGTTGGTCTCTTGGCATCTTTTCAAAACAAGTGCTAGATGGTTAAGGCAGGAGCTGAATGAGTCTCCAAATACTGAAAAGTCATCCATGAAGACTTCTAGAAATTTCTCTACCATATCTAAGAAGATAGAAAGCATGCACCTCTGAAAGGTTGCAGGTGCATTACACAGACCAAAAGGCATCCTTCTGTAGGCAAATACTCCAGAAGGACATGTAAATGCTGTTTTCTCTTAGTCCTGAGGATCTACTGCAATTTAGTTGTAACCTGAGTAGCCGTCCAAAAAGCAGTAGTATTCATGACCTGCTAGTCTCTCTAGCATCTGGTCTATGAATGGTAAAGGAAAATGATCCTTTCTGGTTACTGTATTGAGCCTTCTGTAGTCAATACACATGCGCCACCCTGTAACTGTTCTTGTAGGAACTATTTCATTCTTTTCATTATGAACCACTGTCATGCCTCCCTTCTTAGGGACAACGTGGACGGGGCTCACCCAGGGGCTATCAGAAATAGGATAAATAATCCCAGCCTCTAGTAACTTAGTGACTTCTTTCTGCACCACCTCCTTCATGGCTGGATTTAGCCGCCTTTGTGGTTGAACCACTGGCTTAGCATCATCCTCCAGTAGGATCTTGTGCATGCATCTTGCTGGGTTAATGCTCTTAAGATCACTTATGGACCATCCAAGAGCTGTCTTGTG
>NC_029778.3:35564248-35566701 GCF_000817695.3 Arachis duranensis | reverse complement strand
AATCATGTCCTCAATTATGCCTGATGGGTATTTAATGGAGCCATCAGCAAGTTGGAGACATATCCTAGTTTGTTTTACTTCTTCAGTCAAGCCAAGCTTTCTGATAGTGGATGCAGGTATTAGGTTGATACTTGCTCCAAGGTCACATAGGGCTGTCTTGGTACAAGCACCTTCTAATGTGCATGGTATCATAAAGCTTCCAGGATCTTTAAGCTTCTCTCGTAAGCTCTTTAATATGACTGCACTGCATTCTTCAATGAGAAAAACTTTTCCAGTTTCTCTCCAATCCTTCTTATGACTTAAGATCTCTTTCATGAACTTAGCATAAGAAGGTATTTGCTCAAGTGCCTCTGCAAACGGAATCTTTATTTCAAGAGTCCTTAGATAGTCTGCAAAGCGGGCAAATTGCTTATCCTGTTTCGCTTGGCGGAGTTTCTGAGAATAAGGCATCTTGGCTTTATATTCTTCAACCTTAGTTGTTGCAGGTTTATTTCCTACAGAAGTGGTTGGAGAAGCCTGCTTAAGGGGGTTGTTATCAGCACTTGCAAGTGTCTGACCCCTTTGTGGCGTTTGAACGCCAGAATTGGGTGCTCTTTGGGCGTTTAACGCCAAATTGCAACCCTTTTCTGGCGTTTGAACGCCAGAAGTGGCTACCCATTGGGCGTTTAACGCCACTTTCTTACGCTTTTCTGGCGTTTGAACGCCAGAATCATTCCTCTCTGGGCTGTTACTGTCCTCAGAGGGATTTTGGGTAGTTGGTTCATCATCCTCTGTCAGTTGTTCCTTTCTTAGCTTTCTGCTGCTTTGATTTGATACATTCAATGTCTTCCCACTCCTTAATTTAACAGCTTAGCATTCTTCTGTTATCTGTCTAGATAGTTGCTGTCTTATCTGATTCAATTGTGCTTCTATATTCTTGTTAGCAATTTTAGTTTCTTGGAGCATCTCTTTAAATTCTGCTAACTATTTTGTCATCAAGTGTAATTGCTGATTTAGCTCAACCATCTGTTCTTGAGAATTAGGATCAGTGGCTACTGCCATAACTTCTTCTTTTGTAGAGAACTCATTGCTAGAGTACAAATATTGATTTCTAGCAACAGTATCTATAAGCTCTTGAGCCTCTTCAATCGTCTTCCTCATATGTATAGATCCACCAGCTGAGTGGTCTAGAGACATCTGAGCTTTTTCTGTAAGCCCATAGTAGAAGATGTCTAACTGTACCCACTCTGAAAACATTTCAGAGGGGCATTTTCTTAGCATACCTCTATACCTCACCCAGGCATTATAAAGGGATTCATTATCCTCTTGCTTAAAGCCTTGGATGTCCAGCCTTAGCTGTGTCATCCTCTTTGGAGGGTAAAAGTGATTCAGGAATTTGTCTGATAACTGTTTCCATGTCTTTATGCTTGCTGTAGGTTGGTTATTCAACCACCTCTTAGCTTGATCTTTTACAGCAAATGGAAACAGTAATAACCTATAGACATCCTGATCCACCTCTTTATCACGTACTGTGTCAGCAATTTGTAAAAACTGTGCCAGAAACTCAGTAGGTTCTTCCTGTGGAAGACCGGAATACTGGCAATTTTGCTGCACTATGATAATGAGTTGAGGATTTAGCTCAAAGCTGCTTGCTTTAATGGGAGGTATACAGATGCTACTCCCGTATGCAGCTGTAATGGGGTTAGCATATGACCCCAGAGTCCTTCTGGACTGTTTAATTCCACTTAGGTCCATGATGGAGAAAGGGAAATGATATAGATTGCAAGTAGAAAAAAAAATTTTTTTTACTATGACCGAAAATAATAAAATAAAACAAAAGGAAAATAAAATAAAATGTCGAAAACTAAAAGAAAAATAAAATCAAAGCAAATTGAATACTAAATCAATCAACTAATTAAAAAGATTTTGGAATTGGCAATTAAAAAGATATGATTGAAAATTATTTTGAAAAAGATTTGATTTTTTTTTTTGAAATGAGGAAAGAGAAAAACACAAAATGACACCAAACTTAAAATTTTTAGAAATTCAAACACTAATTTTCGAAAATTTTAAAGGAAAAAAACACAAAGAGGACACCAAACTTAGAATTTTTAAGGATCAAAAAGGGATTAAGGACATGGAAATTCGAAAATTAAAAGAAAAACAAAAGCATGCAATTGACACCAAACTTAAAATATGAAACTAAACTCAAAATAAAAGACTCTGAACCAACAAAAATAAAAAAGTCCTAATCTAAGCAACAAGATAAGCCGTCAGTTGTCCAAACTCGAACAATCCCCGGCAACGGCGCCAAAAACTTGGTGCACGAAATTGCGATCACACTTTGCAATCCCGCACAACTAACCAGCAAGTGCACTGGGTCGTTGATGAGCGGATAATTTGTATGCTTTTTGGCATTATTTTTAGTATGTTTTTAGTATGATTTAGTTAGTTTTTAGTATATTTTTATTAGT
>NC_029778.3:35563863-35564180 GCF_000817695.3 Arachis duranensis | reverse complement strand
AAATTCACTTTTCTGGACTTTACTATGAGTTTGTGTGTTTTTCTGTGATTTCAGGTATTTTCTGGCTGAAATTGAGGGCCCGGAGCAAAAACCTGATTCTGAGACTGAAATGGACTGCAGATGCTGTTGGATTCTGACCTCCCTGCACTCGAAGTGGATTTTCTGGAGCTACAGAAGCCCAATTGGCGCGCTCTCAACGGCGTTGGAAAGTAGACATCCTAGGCTTTCCAGCAATATATGATAGTCCATACTTTTCCCAAGATTTGATGGCCCAAACCGGCGTGGCAAAACAGCCTCAGAAATTCCAGCGTTAAACG
>NC_029778.3:35562348-35563187 GCF_000817695.3 Arachis duranensis | reverse complement strand
CTGGTTAGTTGTGCGGGATTGCAAAAGTGTGATTGCAATTTCGTGCACCAAGTTTTTGGCGCCGTTGCCGGGGATTGTTGAATTTGGACAACTGACGGCTTGTCTTGTTGCTTAGATTAAGACTGTTTTATTTTTGTTGGTTTAGAGTCTTTTAGTTGAGTCTAGTTTCATATTTTAAGTTTGGTGTCAATTGCATGCTTTTGTTTTTCCTTTAAATTTCGATTTTGCATGTTCTTAGTCCCTTTTTGATTCATAAAAATTCTAAGTTTGGTGTCCTCTTTGTGTTTTTCCCTTAAAAAAATTTTCGAAAATTAGTGTTTGATTTTCTAAAAATTTTAAGTTTGGTGTCTTTTTGTGTTTTTCTCTTTCCTCTTTTCAAAAATCAAATCTTTTTCATAAAAATTTTTCAATCATATCTTTTTAATTGCTGTTTTCAAAATCTTTTTAATTAACTAATTGATTCAGTTCTCAATTTACTTAGATCTTATTTTCTTTTTGATTTTCGAATTTTTATTTTTTTTCTTTTGTTTTATTTTATTTTTTTTCGGTTAATTCAAAAAAAAAACAAAATTTATCTCTTTGTAATCATTATCATTTCCCTTTTGTCCATTATGGACTTAAGTGGGATTAATCAGTCCAAAAGGACTCTGGGGTCATATGCTAACCCCATTACAGCTGCATATGGGAGTAGCATCTGTACACCTCCCATCAAAGCAAGCAGCTTTGAACTAAATCCTCAACTCATTATCATAGTGCAGCAAAACTGCCAGTATTCCGGTCTTCCACAGGAAGAACCTACTGAGTTTCTGGCACAGTTTTTACAAATTGCTGACACAGTA
>NC_029778.3:35560022-35561012 GCF_000817695.3 Arachis duranensis | reverse complement strand
AAGGCTTCTTCAACCACTTCTGTAAGGAATAAACCTGCAGCATCTAAGGTTGAAGAATATAAAGCCAAGATGCCTTATCCTCAGAAACTCCGCCAAGCGGAGCAGGATAAGCAATTTGCCCGCTTTGCAGACTATCTAAGGACTCTTGAAATAAAGATTCTGTTTGCAGAGGCACTTGAGCAAATACCCTCTTATGCTAAATTCATGAAAGAAATCTTAAGTCATAAGAAGGATTGGAGAGAAACTGAAAAAGTGTTTCTCACTGAAGAATGCAGTGCAGTCATTTTGAAAAGCTTACCAGAAAAGCTTCAAGATCCAGGGAGCTTTATGATACCATGCACATTAGAAGGTGCTTGCACCAAGATAGCCCTATGTGATCTTGGAGCAAGCATCAATCTAATACCTGCATCAACTATCAGAAAGCTTGGGTTGATTGGAGAAGTCAAACCAACCCGGATATGCCTCCAACTTGCTGATGGCTCCATTAAACACCCATCAGGCATAATTGAGGACATGATTGTCAAGGTTGGGCCATTTGCCTTTCCAACTGACTTTGTGGTGCTGGAAATGGAGGAGCACAAGAGTGCAACTCTCATTCTAGGAAGACCCTTCCTAGTAACTGGACGAACTCTCATTGATGTACAAAAAGGGGAAGTAACCTTGAGAGTCAATGAGGATGAGTTCAAGTTGAATGCTGTAAAAGCTATGCAGCATCCAGACACACCAAATGACTGCATGGGCGCTGACATTATTGACTCTCTGGTAGAAGAGATCAATATGGCTGAATGCCTAGAATCAGAGCTTGAGGACATCTTCAAGGATGCTCAAACTGATCAAGAAGAACTAGAGGAAGCAAAGGAATTTTCGAAAATTCCTCAGGAGGGGGATAAGCCTCCCAAGCCTGAACTCAAACCTCTACCACCATCCCTGAAGTATGTATTTCTGGGAGAGGGTGAAACTTTTCCAGTAATTATAAGCTCTGCTTTAAAT
>NC_029778.3:35555689-35556345 GCF_000817695.3 Arachis duranensis | reverse complement strand
ATCAAAAATGAAGGAATTCACAGAGTTACAGAAGGATTCAGCTCAAAAAGCAGAGAAAAAGAGCTTACTGGCGAAAAAACGCCAGTAAGGGGCATTTTGGGCGTTAAACGCCAGAATGGGCACCATTCTGGGCGTTTAACGCCAAGTGTGCAGCATCCTGGGCGTTCAGAAAAACGCCCAGTGCTAAAGGCTTTCTGGCGTTTAACGCCAGCCAGGGCACCTGGCTGGGCGTTAAACGCCCAAAAGGGGTGCCATATGGGCGTTAAACGCCAGAATGAGTGCCATTCTGGGCGTTTAACTCCAGAAAGGTGGGGGGACCACAATTTTGTTTTCAAATCAGATTTTTTCAAATTTTCCTTTTCTTACCCATATTTTTCTACAAAAATACATTTCAATCTCTCATCATTCACTTTCAAACTTTCAAATATCTTAAATCATTCTTCAAATCTCTCAAATCATTCTCAAATTTTGTTCAAAAAATTCACCCTTTTTCTCAATTTCTTTCCATATCTCCTCAAATCTCCTTTCAAATTTTTCTTTTTTTTCGAAAATCTCTTCCCCCACTCTATAAATAAAACGTTTTCTCACCCCTCATTCCCCACACCATTCGAATTTCCTCTTCCTCTCTCTCTCTTCTTTCTTTTCTTTTGCTTGAG
>NC_029778.3:35554197-35555596 GCF_000817695.3 Arachis duranensis | reverse complement strand
AATGACTGGAACTGCTTACCATACCTACAGAACCATGGTCAGAGGGAAAGTTATGTACTTCCATCTGGACAAAATAAGAGAAATCTTCAAACTACCTCAACTGCAAGATGATCCTGATTCCTTCAATAGGAGGATGGTGAGAGTAGATAAAGGGTTGGATCAAGTTCTAGAGGACATATGCCTCCCTGGGACTAAGTGGATAACCAATTCAAAGGGTGTCCCAAACCAACTCAAGAGGGGAGACCTCAAACCAATTGCAAGAGGTTGGCTAGACTTTATTGGGCGTTCCATATTGCCCACTAGCAACCGTTCTGAGGTCACCATCAAGAGAGCAGTGATGATTCATTGCATCATGCTTGGAAAAGAAGTGGAGGTCCATCATGTGATTGCTTGTGAGATCTACACAATTGCAAATAAGAATTCCACTGAAGCCAAACTGGCTTACTCAAGCTTGATTTCCTTGCTCTGTAAAGAGGCTGGGGTGAAGATAGGAGTAGATGAGTTCATACCCATTGAACACCCAATCACCAAGAAGTCAATGGAAGGAACAAGAGAAGCAGGGGCGTGAACTCCAAGAGTTGAAACGCCAAAAGCTCTCCTCTCAAGTTGAGGGAGCATCCACTTCTCAAAATCAAGGTTGTTGAGTCCTAACTCTGTGAAAACCTCTATCATTAGGAGCCTATTTTACGTTCTTATTTTGTTTTCTATTTTTATTTTTCTGTTTGGTTTCATCTTATATCTATTTTTGAGTTTTGTTCTTAATTCATAATTAATAAAATTTAGAGTTTATGCCTTAAAGATATGAATGTCCTATGAATCCATCACCTCTCTTAAATGAAAAATGCTTTAATCACAAAAGAACAAGAAGTACAGGATTTCGAAACTTATCATTGAAACTAGCTGAATTAGTTTGATGTGGTGACAATACTTTTTGCTTTCTGAATGAATGCTTGAACAGTGTATATGTCTCTTGAATTTGTTGTTTTGAGAATGTTAAAAACTGTTGGCTCTTGAAAGAATGAGGAGAAAGAGAACTGTTATTGAGGATCTAAAAAATCATTAGATTGATTCTTGAAGCAAGAAAAAGCAGTGGATACAAAAAAAAAATTGTATGCTTTTTGGCATTATTTTTAGTATGTTTTTAGTATGATTTAGTTAGTTTTTAGTATATTTTTATTAGTTTTTAGCTAAAATTCACTTTTCTGGACTTTACTATGAGTTTGTGTGTTTTTCTGTGATTTCAGGTATTTTCTGGCTGAAATTGAGGGCCCGGAGCAAAAACCTGATTCTGAGACTGAAATGGACTGCAGATGCTGTTGGATTCTGACCTCCCTGCACTCGAAGTGGATTTTCTGGAGTTACAGAAGCCCAATTGGCGCGCTCTCAACGGCGTTGGAAA
>NC_029778.3:35552985-35553356 GCF_000817695.3 Arachis duranensis | reverse complement strand
CGACAATCTCTGTGGGATCGACCCTTGCTCACGCAAGGTATTACTTGGATGACCCAGTGCACTTGCTGGTTAGTTGTGCGGGATTGCAAAAGTGTGATTGCAATTTCGTGCACCAGTCGTCCAAGTAATACCTTATGTGAGTAAGGGTCGATCCCACGGAGATTGTCGGCTTGAAGCAAGCTATGGTTATCTTGTAACTCTTAGTCAGGATATCAGAAATTATCAAGATTGATTGTGAAAAGCAAAAGAACATGAAATAAGTACTTGTTTTGCAGTAAGGAGAATAGTTGAGGTTTTGGAGATGCTCTGTCTTCTGAATCTCTGCTTTCCTACTGTCTTCTTCTTCAAGCACGCAAGGCTCCTTCCATGGC
>NC_029778.3:35493077-35552847 GCF_000817695.3 Arachis duranensis | reverse complement strand
GAAAAACAGTAGTAATTGCATTAATCCATCAAGACACAGCAGAGCTCCTCACCACCAACCATGGGGTTTAGAGACTCATGCCGCGGAAGGTACACAAAGAAACGTGTAAAGTGTCATCAGGTGCAGATACAATGTCAAAAGATCCTATTAATAGTAAGCTAGTAACCTAGGGTATACAGAACTGAGTAAATGACGTAAAAATCCACTTCCGGGCCCACTTGGTGTGTGCTTGGGCTGAGCAATGAAGCATTTTCGTGTAGAGACTCTTCCTGGAGTTAAACGCCAGCTTTTATGCCAGTTTGGGCGTTTAACTCCAATTTTTATGCCAGTTCCAGCGTTAAACGCTGGGAATTCTGAAGCTGACTTTGAATGCCGGTTTGGGCCATCAAATCTTGAGCAAAGTATAGACTATCATATATTGCTGGAAAGCCCAGGATGTCTACTTTCCAACGCCGTTGAGAGCGCGACAATTGGGTATCTGTAGCTCCAGAAAATTCACTTCGAGTGCAGGGAGGTCAGAATCCAACAGCATCTGCAGTCCTTTTCAGCCTCTGAATCAGATTTTTGCTCAGGACCCTCAATTTCAGCCAGAAAATACCTGAAATCACAGAAAAACACACAAACTCATAGCAAAGTCCAGAAAAGTGAATTTTAACTAAAAACTAATAAAAATATACTAAAAACTAACTAGATCATACTAAAAACATACTAAAAACAATGCCAAAAAGCGTACAAATTATCCGCTCATCAATCACATAAAGCTTGCTTGGTACAAGTACCCTCTAATGTGCATGGTATCGTAAAGCTTCCGGGATCTTTAAGCTTCTTAGGTAAGCTTTTCAGAATGATTGCACTGCATTCTTCAGTGAGGTAAACTTTTTCAGTTTCCCTCAAATCCTTCTTATGACTTAAGATCTCTTTCATGAACTTAGCATAAGAGGCTACTTGCTCAAGTGCCTCTGCAAACGGAATCTTTATTTCAAGAGTTCTGAGATAGTCTACAAAGTGGGCAAATTACTTATCGTGTTTCGCTTGGCGGAGTTTCTGAGGATAAGGCATTTTGGCTTTGTATTCCTCAACCTTAGTTGCTACAGGTTTATTACCTACAGATGTGGGTTGAGGAGCCTTTTTAGAGGGGTTGCTATTAGCGCTTGTATGTGTCTGATCTCCCACTGGCATTTGAATGCCAGGGGTGGAAGCTAGAGTGGCGTTAGACGCCAACTCCTTACCGGTTTCTGGCGTCTGAACGCCAGAACTGTGCTTCATTTGGGTGTTCAACGCCAATTCCTTGCCTGTTTCTGGCGTTGAACGCCAGAACTGAGCATGGGTTCGGCATTCAACGCCAGCTCTCCACCCCTTTTCTGGCGTTTGAGCGCCAGAATTATTCCTCTCTGTGCTCTGACTGTCCTTAGAGGGATTTTGGGTAGCAGTTTGTTCATTTCTTGGCTTCCTGCTGCCTTGAAGTGAGGTATCTAATGTTTTCTCACTTCTTAATTGAACTGCTTGGCACTCTTCTGTTATTTGTTTTGACAATTGCTGTTCTGTTTGCTTCGACTGCACTTCCATATTCATATTAGCCATTCTTGTTTCTTGCAATATCTCCTTGAATTTGGCTAGCTGTTTTGTTAGAAAATCTAATTGCTGATTGAATTCAGTAACTTGTTCTGCAGGACTTAGTTCAGTAGTTACTGTTTTAGCCTCTTCTTTCATGGAAGGTTCACTACTTAGATACAGATGCTGATTTATGCAAATGTATCAATGAGCTCTTGAGCTTCTTCAATTGTCTTTCTCATGTGTATAGATCCACCAGATGAGTGGTCTAGAGAAATCTGATCTTTCTCTGTAAGCCCATAATAAAAGATGTCTAACTGCACCCACTCTGAAAACATTTCAGAGGGGCATTTTCTTAGCACCTCTCTGTATCTCTCCCAAGTATCATAAAGGGATTCATTATCTCCTTGTTTGAAGCCTTGGATGCTCAGCCTTAGCTGTGTCATCCGTTTTGGAGAAAAATAGTGATTCAGGAATTTTTCTGACAACTGTTTCCATGTCTTTATGCTGTCCTTAGGTTGGTTATTTAACCACCTCTTAGCTTGGTCTTTTATAGCAAATAGAAACAGTAACAATCTGTAGACATCCTAATCTACTTCCTTACAATGTACTGTGTCAGCAATTTGTAAAACTGTGCCAGAAACTCTGTAGGTTCTTCTTGTGGAAGATCGGAATATTGACAACTTTGTTGCACCATGATAATGAGTTGAGGGTTCAACTCAAAACTACTGACTCCGATGGAGGGTATACAGATACTACTCCCGTATGAAGCAGTAGTGGGGTTAGCATATGACCTCAAAGTCCTTCTGGACTGTTCATTTCCACTTAGGTCCATAATGGAGAAAGCGAGATGATGTGGATTTATTTTATTATATTAAAAAAAATTATTTTCGAAATAATAAAATAGAATAAAATAAAAACCAAAATAAAAAAACAAAAAATAAAAATAAAAAAATAAAAAATTTGAAAATATTTTATAAAGATTTTCGAAAAAAGTGAGGAAAGAGAAAGTGGTTAGGATATTTTTGAAAAAGATATGATTTGAAAAATTTTGACCAAGTCAACCTAAGTAATTCGAAAATTATGAAAAATTAAAGGAAAAGATATATTTTTTATTTTTGAATTTTATGATGAAAGAGAAAAACACACAAAAGACACAAGACTTAAAATTTTTAGATCTAATGCTCCTTGTTTTTTGAAAATTTTGGAGGAAAAATACCAAGGGACACCAAACTTAAAAATTTTAAGATCAAAACACAAAGAAGACTCAAGAACACTTTGAAGACTCACAAGCACAACAAGAACAAAAGATAGAACACCAAACTTAAAATTTTTAGAAAACCACAATAAATTTTCAAAAATTAAAGAAAATTAACAAGAGAACACCAAACTTAAAATTTAGCACAAGATTTAATCAAAGAAAAATTATTTTTGAAAAAGATTTTAAAAAGAAGATACCCAATTACCAAGAACACAAACCAACACTCTAACCAATTGAGCTATAAATGTAACGTATTTTAAAGAGGTATTTTTAATAATAAAAATATTTTTTGAAAACTAATATTTTGAAAAAGCACAAGAAAAACAAGAAGAGACACAAAACAAGACAAACCAAAGATCAAACAAAAAAAATTGACAAGAACAATTTGAAGATCAAGGAAAAACAAAGAACATGCAATTCGAAAATTGGAAGACAAAGAAAAGCATGCAATTGACACCAAACTTAAAATATGAAACTAAACTCAAACGAAAGACTCCAAGAAAAATTAAAAACTGATAGAGAAAAATAATATTTTTGAAAGATTTTTAAAAGGAATAATAGAAGATGCAATCCTAGTGACTCTAAACAAAAAGACAAAGTTTTCCTAATCTAAGTAACAAGATAAACCGTCAGTTGTTCAAACTCGAACAATCCCCGGCAACGGTGCCAAAAACTTGGTGCACGAAATTGCAATCACACTTTTGCAATTTGCACAACTAACCAGCAAGTGCACTGGGTCGTCCAAGTAATACCTTACGTGAGTAAGGGTCGAATCCCACGGAGATTGTTGGCTTGAAGCAAGCTATGGTTATCTTATTATTCTTAGTCAGGATATAATATCAATAATAATTTTTAGTTTTAATTGTAAAAAGTAAAAGAGCATGAAATAAATACTTATTATGCAGTAATGGAGAATATATTGGAGTTTTGGAGATGCTTTGTCCTCTGAATTCCTGCAACATAATGCTTTCTCACTTTCATAAATGCAAGGCTCCTTCCATGGCAAGTTGTATGTAGGGCATCACTGTTGTCAATGGCTACTTCCCATCCTCTCAGTGAAAATGGTCCAAATGCTCTGTCACAGCATGGCTAATCATCTGTCGGTTCTCGATCATGTCGGAATAAGATCCATTGATCCTTTTGCGTCTGTCACTACACCCAACACTCACGAGTTTTAAGCTCATCACAGTCATCCAATCCCAGAATCCTACTCGGAATACCACAGACAATGTTTAGACTTTCCTGATTCTCAAGGATGCTGCCAATGGATTCTAGCTTATACCACTAAGATTCTGATTAAGGAATCTAAGAGATACTCATTCAATCTAATGTAGAACGGAGGTGGTTGTCAGGCACACGTTCATGGATTGAGGAAGGTGATGAGTGTCACGGATCATGACCTTCTTCATAGTGAAGCGCGAATGAACATCTTAGATAGGAACATGCGTGTTTGAATGGAAAACAGAAATAATTGCATTAATTCATCGAGACGCTGCAGAGCTCCTCACCCCCAACAATGGAGTTTAGAGACTCATGCCGTCAAAAGATACAAAATTCAAATCTAAAAATGTCATGAGATACAAAATAAGACTCTAAAAGTTGTTTAAATACTAAACTAGTAGCCTAGGTTTACAAAAAATGAGTAAACTAAAATGAATAGTGCAGAAATCCATTTCTGGGGCCCACTTGGTATGTGCTAGGGCTGAGACTTAATCTTCTCACGTGCCTGGGCTGTTTTTGGAGTCAAACGCCAGGTTGTAACCTGTTTTTGGCGTTGAACTCCAACTTGCAACCTGTTTCTGGCGCTGAACGCCAGACTACAACATGGAACTGGTGTTGAACGCCAGTTTATGTCATCTATCTTTGCACAAAGTATGGACTATTATATATTGCTGGAAAGCCCTGGATGTCTACTTTCCAACCCAATTGAGAGCGCGTCAATTGGACTCCTGTAGCTTCAAAAAAACCATTCCGAGTATCAGGGAGGTCAGAATCCAACAACATCAGCAGTCCTTTTTCAGCCTAATTCAGATTTTTTCTCAACTCCCTCAATTTCAGCCAGAAAATACCTGAAATTATAGAAAAACACAGAGACTCATAGTAAAGTCCAGAAATATAAATTTTGCTTACAAACTAATAAAAATATACTAAAAACTAACTAAAACACACTAAAATCTACATGAAATTACCCCAAAAGTGTATAAAATATCCGCTCATCAGAGTTATAACGGGGGGCGCCATGGCGGCTACAATTGCGGTGGCGCCATGGCTGGACGCAATGCATATGGCGGAAATAGCGGGCTGTTTCAGAATTTCCAATAAAAATTAAGGGTACTTCGGGTAATTTAATAAACCTAGGTCAGATCCCACTAACCACTAACCCTAATTTTCATCCCCTCGTTCATAACTCCCTTCTCTACCTCTTGTTTAAAAAAAACCCCTCTTCGTCTCTGTTCTCTCATCTCTGCAACCCAGATTTCTTCACCACACTGCCATCCATCACCGCCAGTCATCTAGCCGCCCGTCGCGCCACCCAACGCGCCGCCCGTCTCTGTGCTCTCAACACTGCTGCTCATCACCTTTTCACACTGCTGGTTTGTGCCCCTTCTTCTTTGCTCCTATCTTTTTCTTTCTTCTCTTCCCTGCTGCCCATTCTTTCTCTGCCCATTCTTTCTCAATAATCAGTGACAGTGTTAAAACTTTTCCTCCTCCATTTTTTTTTCATTCAGTATACAATGTCCACTTCTAGACATGCCCTTGATTCTAATGCTCCTACCCCTGCCTCAGCTGGTTCTACAGTTGGTGCTGCCCCTGTTGGTCCCGCTCCCACAGCTCCTATCCGTTCTAATAGAGTTGACCCAAGTTGAAAATATATTAATACGATAGAAGAAAGAAATACCAATGACACCGTATGTACTTTTTGTGGAAAAATTATGAAAGGAGGCATCACAAGGGCAAAAGAGCACTTAATGATCAAGCCTGGAAATGTTGTTGGATGTAAAATAGTTCCAAAAGATGTTATTGCTGAATTATGGGAGTATTACCATCAGAAAAAAAATCGAGGAAGACAAACTGCCACCCCGGGAAGCACCGAAGAACATAATGTCAATGTTAGGGAACTTGACTTAGAGAGTTTGGGGTTCGGATTGTCAGAGAAAGATGCTCAAGGAATTGATGAACCTCATAATCCAGCTCCAATGGCAGCAGCTAGAGGGGGTACAAGTATTACTAGAGGGGGTACAACTAGCATGAGAGGTCCAATGGACTTGTTTATTAGAAAACCTGAAACTTCCATTGCAAGAAACAAAAGAGAGAAATTGAGGCAGCTGAACATCAAGGAAGCATGTAATAAGGAAGCAGCTCGTAGAGTTCATCAATACATAGAATGGTGGTTCTACCAAGCTGGGATTCCATTGAACCCGGTAAAGTTGAAGAGTTTTCAAGAAATGTTGTGGGCTGTTGGAAGCTTTGGTCACAATTTACCTGCTCCCAGTTATCAAGCTCTAAGGGTTCCGTTGCTTAATGAGGAGTTGGATTACACCAAAGAATTGTTGAAGGGTCATAAGAACAATGAAAAAAGTATGGTTGCTCTATTATGTCAGATGCTTGGACGGATAAAAGGCAAAAGAGCATTATTAATTTTCTTGTAAACTCTCCAGCTGGGGCAACGTTTTTGAAGTCTATTGATGCTTCTGATTATGTGAAGACTGGTGAGAAATTATTTGAGCTTCTTGATGATGTGGTCGAGGAAATTGATGAGCACAACGTTGTTCAAGTTGTAACTGATAATGGGAGTAATTATGTTCTTGCTGGTAAGTTGTTGATGGAGAAAAGGCCAAATTTGTTTTGGACTCCTTGTGCTACCCACTATTTGGATTTGATGCTTGAGGACATTGGGAAGTTACCATTAATTAAAAAAACCATAAAAAGGGCCATCTCGTTGGTTAGCTTCACTTATAGTCACTCTAGCACGTTAGCTATGTTGAGACACTTCACAAATGGCAAGGAGTTGGTAAGGCATGCAGTCACCCGATTTGCCACTTCATTTCTCTCTTTGGAAAGGCTTTATGAGGAGAAAGGAAATTTGAGAAGAATGTTCACCTCGGATGAATGGGCAAAGAATAAGTTGTCAAAGGAGGCAAAGGGGAGGGAGGTAACAAAGATTGTTATCATGCTATCTTTTTGTAATCATGTCAAGTACACCCTTAAGATCGTGGGCCCTCTTGTTCGGGTGCTTAGACTTGTTGATGGAGAGAAAAAGTCACAAATGGGATATATTTATGAAGCAATGGAGAAGGCAATGGAATGCATCATGAAAATATTTCTTAATGATGAGAGCAAGTACAATAATGTTTTTAAAATCATTGACAACAGATGGAATTGCCAACTTCATCGTCCGTTGCATGCAGCCGGTCATTTTCTAAATCCCGAGTTGTTTTATGACAACCCACGGATTGAGCTGGATTTAGAAGTTACAAAGGGGTGGTTTGAATGCATCACTAGATTAGTGCCAAGTCAAGCTGTGCAACAGAAGATATTGGAGGAGCAATCACTATATAAGGCCGGCTATGGACTTTTTGGATTAAATTTTGCAAAATCTCAAAGGAAAAAGATTTCACCCGATAAGATTGTTATAAATTTTACAAAGCTTTATAAATTTAGTTCGATTAAAGGCTTAGACAAATTTATTTTAATTTTATAGCATTTTGGTGGCGGACATATGGGCATGAAGCTCAAAACATGCGAGACCTTGCTATCAAGATCTTGAGCTTGACTTGTAGTGCTTCTGGATGTGAGCGCAATTGGAGTATATTTGAGCACATTCATACTAAGAAAAGAAATAGACTTGATCATGAAAGGATGGAGAGTTTGGTCTTCATAAAGTATAACCAACAACTCATCGAGAGGTACAACCTTAAAGATGAAGTTGACCCTATTGCACTCAATGATATTGATGAGTGTAATGAGTGGTTAGTGGGAGAAATTGGGACTGTCACCTTTTGAGATGATAGTGTGGATGATGCTGATTTGGTTAATCAAGATGACAATACTTTGAGTTGGAACCATATTTTTGAAGCAATGGGAGGACATGAGCCTACAACAAATACTAGAAGACAACAAAATAGAAAAAGAAAAGAACCTGCAACTACAAGAGGTGGTGCAAAAGGTGGACCAAGTGGATTTAGGGCTGCAACTACAAGAGGTGGTGCAAAGGGTAGACCAAGTGGGTTTAGGGCTTCAAAAAAAGGAAAAGGAAAGGCAGTAATTATAGAAGAAGAACCAAAATTTGAAGATGAAGAGGATTCTGAAAATGAAGAAGAATAAGAAGAAGAGATTCAATTCAATGATACCGAATCAGAGGATAATAAGGGTGCAGAAGGACATGATAATCGTGTTAATTTGGATAAATTTGATGAGAACTAGAATCTAGATATTCTATAATTTTTATGTTTTGTGTCTTATATTTTGACTTGTTTATGACTTTTGATTTACGATTTGAACTTGATGTTATGTTTATTTGCTAAATTTGCTACTATATTTGCTATATTAATTTGATATTTTATGACTAAAAAATTGCTTATATGAATAGATTTTATACTTTATTATATTTGAAATTTTTCTACATATTTTTTTGTACCTATATGTGTATTTTTTAGGTAATCTGCCATTGCCGCCATTTTCTGCAACGCCATCCGCTATAACTTTATGGCGAATTTTTGACTACCGCCATGAGCCGCCATCCACAATAAAAAACTATTATACAATTTTGTCCTTTCGATTATCAAACTTTACAAGGACACTTACAATAGAGCTAGTTCTCACGAGCCCCAAGATTTACAAGAAATCGGATGTACCAACTTTTCTACAACTACTACTATTTAGAATTTCCCATGTCCAAATGCTGTATAATCTATGTCCAGATGCTGTATAATCTCTTCACCGCTTTTTTGAATGGTAGTGGTGTTGAATGACAGTTTGGCACCGTACATATAACATGATTGAATCCTCACCTCTTCACGCTTGAACCTATACATTCAATTTTTCACAAACAAACTGCATCAATTCATTGACTACTTCTGAAAACTCACCTAGACTAAGGCATATTTTTATAAGAGAAATTTAAAAAATTGAAAAGTTTATATCAAGTTAAAGGGTTGAATTAAACAAACTAGTAGAATCATCGTCGCAAAACAAGTTCAGATCATATCATGTTAATAATAATATACATGGACAGATACTTAGCACGTTCTGCTTCATCCCAAGCCAATGCTCAACTTTCAAGAGGACTCAACTTCCTTGCATGATCTTTAGCCTTCTTCTCAGACACCTTGCAATAAAAATTTATAATCAACAACCATCACCAATACAAACTTGCACAAATCAAATACAGTTAACAACACCAACAACACATCAACCTGGATTTATACAATTTCTAGTCATATCAACAAACCAACAACACATGCAACATCAGAAATTCAGAACACAATCAACAGAAGTTCAGAAGACAAACTCAGAAATTAAAATCCATTACAATTAGACAATAAAATCAGAAATCAACACAAAATTAACAAAATACCATCAACAATCAACCATATTATTTCAAAAAAAAAAACTCAAATCCAGAAAAATTAACTCAAAGTCAGAAGAGCAGTGGACTTGAACAACCGTCGGAAGATGAAGGTGAAAGCAAGGGTTGCTACTGTGAGTAAGCAACCATGGGAGGGAGACAGAGAGCTTGAAGAGAGAGACACGACGGCGACGAGAAGAGCTCCGAGCAGAGACGGCTTGATGATGAGGGAAGGGGCGGGCTTGATGACGAGGGCAGAGACGTTGGTGACGAGAGTAGCTCCGAGCAGATCTACCGAGGGAGGAACGTCGCCAGAGGAGAATCGAGCAACCACGAGCAGACGACGATAATAGGGTGAGGAGAAGAGGAACGTTGAGCGACGACAGCACCCTCCTGCCGAGGAGAAGAGTTCGGCGACGAAGAGTGGATGGTGGCTGGGTGCTGCTCCAAGGAGGTCTGGGGCTGGGTTCTTCACTTCAGTCTCCAGAGTTTTCAGAGAGAAAGAGAGGGGTAGGATGGTGGTATGGAGCGGCTAGGGTTTTCTCATTGTTCAGAGGGGTTTTTTTTCATATATATAAAGTTAAAACGGCAACGTTTTGAGTGTAGCTTTGAACCGGAAATTCTTAAAAAATCTGGCCGGTTCCGACGGTTCACCGGTTAACCACCAGTTTTTTACTAAACGGTTTTTGGAGTCAACCATACCGATCATATGACCGATTTTCGGTTAATTCGGTTGAATTGACCGATCTATGCTCAAAAGTATAGATGAATCATAATTAATTTTAGAAAAAAAATTAGGACCGAAGAAGTAATGGAGGAGTGCTCACTGGAGAAGACAAGGCAGCCGAGTAACAGAGACGTCCGTGAGGAGGTGATGGCTGAGCAGTTAAACGGAGGTGACGGCAAGGAGGACAAGCGAGCAGAGCGTGTTTCGCGTGAGACAGAGTGAGATCGGAGAGGGAGAGAGAGCGAGCTTGAAGAGAGAGAAGCCAAGCAGAGACATCCAGGACGGCAACAAGAACAAGACCGACGATGGTACCCTCTGTCATTACCGTCGCCGACAATCACAGAGGCAGGCTTCACGATGAGCACAATACGGTAAGGAAGAGAAGAGTAGCAGCGGCTGGTGGGCTTCGCGATGAGCACAGAGAAGGTGAGGAAGAAAAGAGTGGCGGTGGCTGGGGGCCGACGGTGGCTGGTGGGGCTGGGTTCTGATAGTGGCGGCGATGTTTGTTCTGATAGGGTTTCCCTAGTGAAGGAATTGGGACTAGGTGCTAATGGGTTGAAAGGGAACCGGGACCGAGTGTTAGTTAGGGTTTCTTTTCTTCTTTTTTTTCCTTCCTAACGTCAAAACGACATAGTTTTTTATGCAAGTCACAAAACCGGATCTTTAAAAAATCCAGCCGGTTTGACCGGTTCACTGATTAACCGTCGATTTGACCTATTTTTAACCAATTTTTTGCAGAACAGTTTTGTGGATCAACCAAAACGGCCGGTCCGGTTTTCACAAAAATAAATCATGTTTCTACCCTCTTATTATTCTAAAAACTGAACAACGTTATCTTCTATGTTCAGTTTTCAGAATAATAAGAGTGTAGGATATGACAGGCACAAGAATTTGAGGATCCAATACAGCATTACTAATTTACTACTATATTCTTCATAGTTCCATTCTAGCCACAAACTTCATGACAATCTAAGACAGAATCCCCTTTTATGAACCCACTTAGCTATTCATCACGGCATCATCACCATGTTCATTAATTTCTATCAGAACTAAAAAATAAATGAACAAATTTAGGCTCTTAAAAACTTGGTCCCTTGTGGAAAATTACAATTTACAACCCAGTAAATCTAAAAGGATCACACAAACAATAAACATACTAATAAAATATTATATTTTGTAGCTAATTGTTCATCTTCATGACAATCTGCAATTCAAAAATTTCTGCTATCAATCTAATTATTAACACATCATGCCAGAGAATCAAAAGAAAGGTTATATATTTAATTAGGGCCGTTTTGGGGGCACCGAACGCTATATTATAACAAGTGCAAAAACTATAAGATGACAACAATTAAGTTGAAAGAAGCATACAGTTGGAAAGATGCATACATATATACACAAAATTGAATCAGAGAAAAACAGATCTAGAGAGAAAAAGAGAGGAACTGACTGAAGCCATTATCGACGAGGAAGTTGAAGGTGTGGTTGTCGCAGTTGTAGGTGAACTTGTTGTTGGAGGAAGGAAGCTTCTGGAGGCACTGGAATGATGGCGAGGAGAACAGGGCTGAGTAGACGTTCGCGACGTCAGAAGCTTCAGAGTTCAGAGTTCAAGACAACGCACAACTGCTTCAATCTGCGACGGTGACATCTGCTTCGATCCGTTGACAGCAGCTCCAATCCGGCATCGATTGTGGTAGTGACGGTAGAATTTGGTGCAGAAAGCTGGAAGAGAAGATTAGGGTTGAGGAGGTGTGGTGACCGCTGTGTTGTGTGGTGGGTGCTCTTCAAAATGAGTTGGGTAGGGTTCACCTTCAGTTTTTATTTTTATTTTTTTCTTTGCGCCAAAACCACGATGTTTGATGGATTTTGAGAAACCGGCACTTTCAAAAACCCGGTCGGTTCATCCGGTTTAATAATTAACCACCAGTTCAACCGATTTTTTTGTTAATTTTTTGTAGAATGGTTTTAAAAATGGACCAGACTAGCTAGATAACCGATTTTCAATTAATCCGGTTGAACCGGTAGATTCAGTCCGATTTTCATAACCTTAGTAATTATATATTATATTATATAGATTTAAATATTTTTTTCATAGCAAAATAAATCCAATATTTGTCTTCTTTCTTAAAATAAGAAGTACAACATCCCATAAAAATTAACTTGATATTAAAAGTAAAAAAAAAATTAAATTGTAAACTCTGAATTTTAAATTTAAATTATTGATATAAATTATAAAATATAATAAATAGAGAATTAAAACTTATTTAATTAACAAGAAGAACAATAATTTGTATTTAATAAAAAGTGTTTAAAGATGAGTTATAAAAATAAGTGATAATATTATCCAAATACTTCACGCGTGTATGTGCTTATATATACATACCTTCATTGTGCATACTAAAAATTAATTATGTCATTTAAGATATAACTCATTGACCAATGTATTGTTTAACTTATTTTTATTATGTACTTCTTATTATATGTATTTTATATCAATGATTAGGCCATACTTGATATATATACATATACACACTAGTTAAGGAATAATGATAAAAAAATCTTTAAGAGGAGAGTGATGAGGCTAATTGTAATTTTTTTGTTCCATTTTTTTGTAAGTTGTTCTATTTGCTGGATGCTAATTGCTGTAAGATTTTTTTTCAAATTTACTGATGGCTTGATGGCTGTAAGATTTTTTTGTTAGTCTGTTACTCTGTTTTAGTATTTTCTAATTGCTTGATGGCTCTGATAGTGCTTTACACTTTTACTGTTTTACTAGTTGCTGATGATTCCTAATTTTTTTGTTCAAATTTGCTAATGGCTTTGTTTTGTAGTTGTTGGTTTTGCTGGGTTTAGTGTTTTGGAATGTTTTTTAATGGGCTAAAGATTGTAATTGCTGCCACCGTCCGTCCATGGATCTCAGCCGCCGTCCGTGCTCTCCAACTCCTGTCTTCTTATTCTTTTTACCTGGGTTCATTGAAGATAAGATTGCTTGAATTTTTTTATTTATTTTCTAAAGCAGCTATAGATATGCTACAATTTCTTATACTTCTATTAATTAGTTCTAATTCCAAGGTCTTTGTTCTACCAACAACAGAAAACATAAACAAAAAAGAAAAAAATGGACCCTTTTTCATCCTTTGATGGAATTTTGAGACTTGAACATGAAAATTTCTGTTTTTGTGGCTTTTGTTGAAAAAAATGAGGTTCTTTATATCTGGGTCTTTTTGTATGCCATTTATGGCTGAATGTATGGTATCTGTGTTGATAACTCAGATGTTCATGTTTTTTTAGTATCAAGGCATGTTTAGCTTCTTATTTGAAAGTTTTTTATTAACTTAGATAGATAAATAAATAGATAAGAATAGAGGAAGTTGAACAAGCTAATAGATTAGCTGTTGAAAGATGTCATAGAGTTCTTAGTATTTTGTCTCAGCTAAGGGATCAAGTTCAGAATAGGAATTTAATGGTGGAAACTGGTGAAGCTGTGTTAAGGTTTAAGAAAGTTGTTTCTTTGCTTCACAATGGTTTTGGATCATGTAAGAGTGAGGAAGCTTATAAAGCTTCAAGTACCCTTCTCTCAAAGCATACTCTTAGATAACCCGAATTGCTTCAAGAACAACCATCACCTTAATCACGACCAATCAAAGAAAGTAGTATGCTACCTGAAATTTTGATAATCTTTGTTAATCTTTAAAAAAGTTTGTTGTTCTTGTGTAACTTATTATTGTGTTATTGTGATTTAATTATTGGTGTTGTTGCTGTGTAATTGTTATTGTGATTTAATTATTTTTTCTGACATTAAAGATTGATTGTTAATATTTTGATGTTTGTACTTTTTTAGAATATTGATTTATAATTTATTTAATATTTTATTATAAATGATTTTTTCGGTTGAACCATGGTTGGACCGGTTAAACTAATAAACCAATAAATCAGTGACTAGAACGGTTCGATGACCGGTCCAGTTTTCAAAACCATGCTAAAAATAGAACTTTGAGTCAGATTGATCATTTTGATGGTTAGATAACAACACATTAGCAATCAATTCAAAGCGTTTGATCTTAGATACCATTTTCACTATTAATCCATAATTATATACCCAATATTCAGTGAGAAAGCAACATAAATCACAAAATTATACTATGCTGTGATGCTGTCATAAATCATTTCATGTGACAAACAAATAGAACAATAATACAGCGTACCAAGCTCCAAAAGGCCAAAAGAAACTACCAATGAATGAAGACTTTCCTCGATTCCAAAATATTATTGATCAATAATAATTCGCACATAAATGTAATTTACACTTTAAAAACAAAGGCTCTCAAATCTGAATGGTACTTCATGAGTTCAAAAATGCATATCTTCAGGTTTTAACAAAGATTTTTGATAAAACTCGGATGACATTTTAAATGAAGCTGGATATTTTATGGCTTGCACAGTTTCAGGCAGTGCAACATCATCTTCAAACTTTGTGTTGCAGCCCCATAACCGAGTGAGAAGTCGCTGGCACTTCGGAGACGACTGTCTGAAATATGTCCGGTACCCCTCAACAACATCTTGCTTGCTTATTATGTTCTTCAATTCTTCGGCTTCCTTCTTTGATATATCAAAGATATACCTGAAAAACAATATCCTTTGTTATCATTTTCTTCAAGGTTGGTCTTCCTTACTCATCATCCACAAACTTATTATATAACTAAACGTAAAATCACCTTTTATCAAGTATCAACAATCTGACTCCACAATCGATTGCTCTCGTAGTTAAGCGAATGATCTTTCTCGAGCAGTTTTGCCAGTAACCCACTTTTGTAATTCTCAAAGGAATCATCATCAAGCCCATCCTGCAGTCAACATATAATTCCTTAGAACACAAGTCTTTTAATTTGGAAAAGAGTGGGGTGTGCCTACAATTTCTTGAGCACCCAAATCATGTCAAATTTAATGCAATTCATGAGGGAGCCATTAATCTCAGAACAATGAGATAGAAGGAATCAGGAATACTAACCAACATTTCTTCAACGCCATCTATGAAGTTGTCGATTCTATCTTGCACGTAAATTGGGTCGTACTCAGATGATTGAACACAGAAACAAAACCCAAAAACACTGTACGTTAACCGTAGGCTACATTCGACAACATATCCAAGCTGCTCTTTTGTCCTGTATCCAGATACACACAAATAAATAAACAAATAAAGAAATAAAAATTAATACAACCCATAAAAAGCCATGGAAAGTGAAAACAAATTTTCATTAACAAATGTTAGACGCTCAAATGCAAGAAACTAAAATAGCATTCAATAGTCACCTCAGCTGATTGAAAAGCGGCTCATCCACAACTTCCTCAAAAAGATCAATTAAAGCTTTCAATTTGATTGATCCCAACCCAAGATCTTGCTCAATTTGAAAATATAGCTGCATGAATATTGAATACCAAATTAAGAAACAGGAGAAGTTTGTTAGAAATTTCAAAAAAACAATTATCCATGAAAAGTGACAAACAAAAATAATCCAACTGAAATTACCTCAACCACAGAATTCTTTTCTGACTTGTTCTTTACACAAACATCTCTAACTAGATTGGCACTGGATGAAAGGCAAATAACGTGCTCAGCGTGCCTCAGCTCAACGGGAAGTGGATTTACTATAAAGTTCGTCTTAAATATATTTGATATGTCAATTACTTCTTCTGAAATATTTCCATGGCATAGACCCTCAATGTATAGCTGTCCAAGGTTGATGTAAAGGAATAAATTTCAAACAATTTATTGATATAAACTAGAGAACTATAATATATCATGGAACTTATGTTTAAAAACCAAGTAATTAAAAACTAAAAAACAAAGAACAAGCTACCAAGAAGTAGCTACTTTCTTGTAAATGTAAGCATTATCAAGCTGAGACAGCAGATTCTCATACACACAAACAGAACAAGTGCATCAAACAAAGTAGTTATATTAAGTTTAGGGTTTAGGGTTTAAGGATATAACACTTCCCATGCATGTATTTTTTGAAAACATTATTCTTTTTTTTTTTACAGAAAATAAAATAAAACTTGACAATAAAAGACTGCAAAATAGTCCAAACAATAACATATAAGATTAAATATTTCATGCCTACCTTGGAGCGAAGTTCGGGGATAAATGCAATCAAATCATCAAGAAACAAATCATTTAGATGATGCAGCTTTTCCTCAATGTCATAAAAGCTCGGCACAAAACTTGCAATCTCAAATATGACGAATGACTTAAAGGCTTCATGTTGGTATTCTTCAAAGTTCTCTTCATGTCTTCTTTTATAACCTGAACGATAATGATTGGTTCATTACAATCAACAAAGCAAACAGAACTATGGAACCGGGCAAAAAGGATAACATAGACATTTTGATAAGAGATAAAAGGAAATATGTGATGTACCTCAAATCGATCGCCAGTAGGAATAAAGGATCTAGCTACTGATAAAACTTTAGATAAGAGAATGGGAAGCTTCTCATTGAAACCATAGACCTTCAGTTCCAGTTTGTCGCCAACATAGGAGACAGAAGTTTCTAACATTGCAATACTAGCTTGCACAGATAGACACATGTTGTATGAAGTCCTTTAAAAATAAGATTTAAGGTACTACATTCACCAACGGTTTCTTAGATTGCCTAAGATGATTTAATTTTAACTCAAGCCAGATCTTATGATACAAAATTTTGTACATATAAACTAGCAGATGATATTTTGGAAAGCTGGAATGAAAAAAAAAAAACAAAGTAATTAGTTAGGAGTTTGAATAGTCAGTTAAGAGTGGAAGCCTCTCTCTTATAAAGATACCTTTTTCTCAATTAATCAGTTTACATGCTTAAGGTATGAAGCTATGTAGTAAATAGAATTACCTAGTGAATCTGTTCAGAAACAAAACGTATGAAGGACAGGAAATCCTCCAAACAAGAGAGAAGTAAATAAATAACAGAAACAACAAAAAATTTCTAACTGAGCAACATCTTTTAATGGAGGATATATAATATAGACGAATGACTCTACTTTTAGTGTCAAGCAAGACAGACGATTTACCAGATATATGATTCATTCAACTCATCTTTAAGGAGGAGAATGAACAATTCAAACAATACACAACTCTGGGCATTAGCATATCCACCCTTCAAGTTAATCCGAAAATATGTCAACAGAACGTACAGAAAAATCACTTGGAATGAACTCATTTTTTGATGGAAGATGTAGCGAGGCCTCAATTTCTGGAGGATTTCTCCATAACTCCATTAAATCTTGAGCAACGTCTTCTTCAACATAACGTGAACCAAACTAAGGTTCACATTGGACACCTGAAAAGTAGCACCATCAAGTTGTTCAATCATCATGATGGAAATATAACTTCCAGATATATTTTGTTAACAATTGAGTTTAGTTATCAATTCCCAATGGTTCAACATAACAGATTAACAGTGAAAGAAATAAATAAAAGTGCCAACTAGCCAAAGGTGAAAAGATAACTCATGTTCCGACTTAAGGAACAACTTCGAAACAACCTCTACTCTCATGTTTTCTGGAATGAAGAAACCAAGAAGTTGCTTTATCAATTGCTCATCCCAAGTCTGGTAGACATAGTCACCATACATGACATGCTCTGGCGGATAAAAGAGTAAATTTTCTGCACAAGAAAATAATTCAAATAAGCCAGAAAGATATAACAAATCTGCATAGGAAGTATCTAAAATTTCAAAATATATTGCAATTGGGTTGAAAGCATAATAAATAAATGTTCAGTTTTTGCTATAAACACAAACTGACAACAATTTTTTTTTTAATCTCTATCATATGTTGCATGTTCTCCATATCCTATTGATTAACAAATAACTTAAGAAAACAACTCCAAGCAGATAAATTAGAAACCTGAGAGTTCAGCAGCATAATCATCTTGCCGTTGCTCTTCTGCAAATCTAAAATCCATTTTCCCGATGCTTTGAAGTTCTCTGAATATCCATTCTTGTGGAGGAATTTGATGCAATAACTTCAGGTATTGATAGACAAAGCCAATGATATCAAAGATCTGGGAAGTGAAATCAAAGTTAAGCCATATTGAAGAGAAGTAATTTGTAGAAATTGGAAAGCATAAGCTGATCTGAATGATCACACAAGTTAATTTACCCATCAACTAGTCAATACTGTTTTCACACTTGTCTATTGACTGAAAAATTTTAATCCAATATAATAATAATAATAAGAAAGCTGAAATTGAAATAAAAATCTTATGTTTGAGGTCCCACTAAACACACTACTTGCTCTTACTCTCTTCTATCTGAAAGGCCATACAAGTGAAGAGATTATGATCACCTTTTCAACACCAGAGACAGTGAGGACCCTTTCTGATAGCTCCAAATAATTCCGCAACCCAACTCTCAAGCACATCAAGAGGGTCTACACATTTATACATAAAGCACATCACTATAAAGTACATACCAGTTTATATTGGTCTCAATCCTAATCCTGGCGTGAGCTGTTAAAACAAATAAATCTCATTTTTGTAGAAGATAAATCTATGATGAACCTAATCTTGAGACTAGTATAATTATTTCTCAACTATTAATAAATGTATAAGTGGCTGCAAACCTGCATACCCTGGTTGGCATATTGGGAATGGGAAAAAAAAAAACTAAGCACCTTATTATTGCTGGAAGAAAAACATGACTAAAATAAAATTGTAAAACTTTAAATTGAATAATGGTGTAGGTAAGTAGGAATTCACCTCCACCAATAACAACAAGCTTCATTAATCCACCATGGTAATAATCTTTGTATAGTTTGAATATTTGCTCCCGCAAATTAACACCTTCTCCATAGCATCAACCAAGCTCTTTTTATTCCCGTCATGTACATGGAAAAGAAATGAAATAGTAATTTAATTATACAGAGAAATCTAAATATCTAATTGACCATGTAATAGCAACACTTTTATGGCATACCCCAAAAGAATCTGTTTAAAGGATGACTAATAGCAGAAGTATGGCGTTGAAGTTGTTGAAGACGGCAAGCTTCGCTTTGCAAAGCCTGGTTAAATTCTATGCTCAGTTTTGTATACCATTATGGTATACCAAAAACATTATCAGCAAACTGACCTAAGACATGAATAATGTTCTTTTTTTTCCCTTCGAAATGGAAATATGAAGTATGAACAATATTCTAATAGCAGCTATTTCAAACAAGTTCTTCCTCCAGTCCCAACACAAATTGACCCTTGCCATACAATCTTATAAGTAAGCCCAAAGAGCCCAACAAGCAGCTGGATAGAGACAACCCAAAGAAATCCCGTTACACGGAAAGAAAAGCCGCCTAAGCCGAACCTCTACCAAGCCTTGCAGATGTAACATTGCTATCAACCTGCTCCCTGACACCACACATCCACAACACGTGTTGGTGAACCATACATCTCTGTATATCTACAATCTGTACACTAGAGTGACCCTATCTTAATTCAATTATACATAAATATACACAAACAAATCATCCAAATCCAATGATCCAATTATTCAAACAGCATGAGATACACAGTTTCACAGAATCACATTATCACAATAATTATTCAATTATTCAAATTCTTATTTCTAAATTGATAAAATCAATTCTCACCGGAGAGTGGAGAGGCGAGAACGCGAGAGAGAGACGCAGAGGCAGAGTGGCACGGAGTGGCAAGAGGCGAGTGGCGAGACTGCGAGAGGCGATGACTGAGCAACGAGCCAGGCAGCCAGCGACGAGCAGCGAAGCAAGCGAGCAGGGCAGGTCAGGTCAGGAGACACCGAGACAGCAAGCCAGCGACAAGCCAGCGAAAGACTGAGAAGTACTCACTAATTTTTTTACTGAGAAGTACTCAGTAATTTTTCAAATTCTACAACTGGAAGCTATGAATCCATCCGTCCAGCAATCTTGTATTCAACCACAACTGGAAGCTCCTTTGAAAGACTGATGGTAACTAGGTTAGACAATCGTGCTGCCTTTGTGAAAGAGTTCATGTACCGCAATGCAAATGTCAAGGACACAGGCTCATTCATCTCTACAGTAGTGGCTTCTTCAGGCTGCAATATCAACCAAATACCATGCAAAACCATCAATTAGTATGTATTTCAAATTATACGAGAACTAAATTGTACAAACAATAAAGTTATGATTAAAAAAGAACAAATAAATCTCTGTTACCTTGTCCACAGAAGAGTTATGCCTGCAGACAATGTTTGCAGTTCCAATATCATCTTTTGTGGAAAACTTTACACCTTCCTTAGTAACGGAAATGACAACTACAATATTCATCGCACACTGAACAAATTGTATCAGCTAGACTATTAACTTCCAAAAGAGAACCATAAAACCCCCGAAAATTCAGAGCAAAGCAAATTACCAGTGTCACCAATACTGCAAATCCTAGCAGACTCAGTAGACGGCATTCTAACAATGGCATGGTACTCTGCCTCAGGAATTCCAAGGTGCTCACTGTCGATATCCATCAACTTCATCTCAAAATCAGAAATTTATCTTGTGCTTCAGGACATAAACAGAAAAAAAAAAAAAAGAATAGTCAGATTACAAATCTTTTCAATATCCAAAACTTCATAATTCAGATCTTGAATCAAAATGTAATATTAACAGCTGCACTACCAGAAACAGATTCCAATACATGAACAAAACACAGCTGAACACTATCTTGCTTGAAATTAAACACTAAAGCTTAATTCCTGCATATAAATTTTTACAATCCTAGAAATCCAATCACCAAACACTAAATTTTGTAGCAATTCATTAACAACTGAACTCATATCAACTACAGAATCAAGATCATGCCTCTCATCCCCTTGCAGAATACTAAACTTTCAAACACACAAGAAACAATGTAATAGGTCTTCCCTTTCCAGTACAGTTTTCTAGCAAGAAAGAATCCTAAGCGTCAATAAAAAAGTTTAACGAATTAAAATAATACCATATCAAAATTAGCAACTAAAGATCAAACAGAAACAGGAAAAATGAACCATGCAGATATAAAACCCTAGAAATAATCGGACAAAATTAAAATGAAAATTGAAATCAAGATTTTTTGGGAAAATGAATAGTACTTGGGCTCTCGAATATGAAAGTGACGGTGTCGCTGCCGTCATCGCCCTTGACAGTGATGATTGTCATCATTTCCGGCGCACCGTAGCATCTTGGCCATGTTGAGATTCATCCCCATCGAGATGTTGCGGTCGCACCGTAGTGCTCGAACCCTTCAGACCGCAGTAGGAGCGCCACGAGAGCAACGTGGCTCGAGTCCATGGCCTGGAGTGAGAACCCAGTCGCAGAGCAATCGAAGTTCGCATTGTTCACGAGCTCCCTGATTGCTTCTAGAACCTTCTTCAGCAAAGAGCCTTGCACCAAACAGAGTTCCAGCCAGCATCTTGAAAATGGGGGTGTTGCAGCTTTGCAGGTTTTCTTGCTTTCTGATTTTTTATTATGTCTGAACAGAATCAGTAATCTTTTAGCTGAATTGTTACTTTAGAATTATGCAAACATGATACACAACCAAAGATGCAATTCAAAATTCAAAGTGTTATAGAGACATATCACTGAATAATTAGAACAGTCCAATCAAATCAAATGCACGTAATTCTTTAATTTTAGACCCAACAAATCAAAATCAATAAAAAATTATTATCCAAATTATCAACGATATCAACCTCAAAAATTAAAATAACATATTTAAAGTTTACTAACTAAAATTAATTTTAATTTAAATTAAATTTAAAAATTTAGGTCCAATTAAATTTAAATTAAATTCTAACAATAAAATTAAAATTAAAAAAAATTGAGTATTAAATTATAAATACATACCTTCTACTTAAGTGAACTTAACCATTTAATTCTTCAATTATCGAATTTGTCTCGTATATATCACTACGAGATGCACCTGAATACGATAAAAGAGGGAATGTAGGAGAAGAAGACATGACAAATCTCTCAGGACGTGATATTGCTTTAAGATCTCCCCCTAACATTTCCACCACTTTTTTCATTGTTGGTCTTTTTGGGGCACGGATTCAGTACGCCAACGTCTTTTGGGCACTGAAACGCCAAAAGTTTGTTTGGTTTATTGGTGCGCATTTTTATTGAGGAGTCATTAGATCTTTTATATTTTTTTAGTCCAACAGTCAAGATCATCTTAAATGTAATTTAATGTGATTGGCTAGTTAGTATTTTTTTGTAGCTTTTATATCAGTGGAGTTACTTTGAAAATATTATTTTCTTCATAGTTATTGTTGTTATATCAAAAATATAGTGGGTTAATATTCAAAGATTAATAATATATAAATTTAAATTAATTAGAGTTAAGTATTCCCTGTTATGTTAAATGTCACCTTCACCTCCCTCTTCACCCTCAACTCCTCCCTCTTTTTCCTAATCTCCGCCACAACCTCGCGCACCCCAGCATCAACCATCTGATCGGAGACGAGCTTGAAAGAAACACAATCTAGATCTGCGCTGCGGCCGCCATCATAGTGCCCCCATCGTCAACTACTAGGCAACATTTTCATTTGCCCAGATCTGCATCGTCCCGTGCGGCGCCTTCTCTACCTTACTCTCACGTAACTATATATAAAACATTCATTAAATACCTCCATGTGAAAGTAACACAACCACTTCGAATGACAAACTATTTTCTGGCACTGACTCATCCAACAATGGCGGCACAGCCGTGGAAGAGTGTCAGGGCATGATTCAAGAGAGCTTCAAAGGTTTAAGACTTCAGTTTCTTTTCATTTAGCATCCTAAATCTTATTTTTAGATTGGGAGAAATAAAAATGGAGATTAAAAGAAAATGTAGATAAGAAGCATAAGGTTCAGCTATAAGAACTCTATTATCTAATGAGTAAACTGTAAAACTAAAACTAAAGGTGTAAGTTAATAAATTATAATATGACCCCTCTTTTTTAATATGCTTACCAAATAAACCCCAATAAAAAGTAAAATTTTTATTTGTAGATGCCTTGGCGCACCAATAAGCCAAACAAATTTTTGGCGTTTCGGTGCTCAAAGGAAACCGGCATACCGAATCCTTGCCCGTCTTTTTGATGGATCCGTTTGAATACAGTGTAAGCCCACTAACAAAATCTTTTGTATTATAATTTCATCATCTTTATCGAAAGCAAAACTTCTGTAATAAATAAAATCTTCATCTTGATCCTTATAAAGCCAATCAGGAAAGTAGGATTCACTATTATGAGATCTTCTAATATGTGGATCATCTTTTGCCCCCATCATTTCAAGAATTAACATTCCATAACTATACACATCTGACTTGCAAGAAATTCCACCATATGCTCGTCGATTAAACATTTCTGGTGCAATATAACCCGGAGTCCCTCTTATGCTAAATGTTCGCCTACTACTTTTATTATTTTTGCATATTTTAGCTAATCCAAAATCTGCAATTTTTGGACAAAACTTTTCATCAAGAAGCACATTTTGAGGTTTGATATCAAGATACAAAATTTTTGTATTACATCTTTCATGTAAGTAGTCTAATCCTTGAGCAATGCTATTTACAATATTGTACAGTTCTTTTCAATGTAAATTAGAAAAGAGAGAACTGAGAGAGGAACGTCCATGTTTATATTTATATTTGTCCAAAGAGCCATTGGACATAAATTCATAAATAAGGGTTTGTTTATTCATTTCGTAACAAAATCCCCAAAGTGAAACAATGTTCACATGAGATGTTCTGCTGATAGTAACAACTTCATTTACGAATTCTTCCACACTTCCTTTTGACTTTTTAAGTATTTTCACTGCCACTTGACTACCATCATTTAAACTTCCTTTATATACAATACCATATCCTCCTTGTTCCAATTTCTCACAAAATAAATTTGTCATTTGTTTTACTTCTGCATAAGTATATCTTTTTACCGGTGTTATAGTACGATAACTTGCTATCAAACTATCAACTTGCTTATCAATAGAAAATTTTTTTTGTCTCTTATAATAATAAACAATCACAACAAAGATGATTATAATAACACCAACACCAGCAATTGAAATACCTGCATGTATACATTGAAGTAAAAAATAATCACAAAATAGAAATTTAGATTAAAATACTATTTAAGTATCATCTTATTAAATAATTAACTGTATATTATTTATAAATTTTTAGAAAATAGGTAACAAATTAACTAATTTTACTAATCTACCAAAAAATATTAAATATATTATTTTTATACAATGATAATAAAATTTTATTATCTCCTAATAATATTATTTTAGTTAATTATAACATGTTACTTGAGAAACTTAATTAAGACTTAAACCTAATTATAAAGTTACAAAACTATTATTATTTATTTTATATTTAACAACCGAATAAACATAAAAAAAACTATAAAGTAATTACTTTAGAGTTAAAAACACTAATGTATGGGTATTTAATAATTAATTATTTCTAAATGTATCATGTAATTTTGTAGAGAGTAAAAATATAAAATAAATATATATTATATTCAAAAGTGAAAATAATAATTTTAGTGAATAATTTTTTTTTCATAACTCAACGAATACTGTATACGGACAAATGAAATTTATATTTGTTTGGTAATGCAAATTTGCATACTAGTTAAATAAAATTTTAAAATATTTTAATTTAAAAGCACCATATTTAACAAAAAAAATATATATAGCAAACGGTAAAACTAAATACCACATCACTCGTGACAACTACATGTATTTTTAGTTTTATAATAGGACAAATTTTATTTTCCAATACTTTACTACTTTTGTATGCAATCTCTTATTTGTATAAATTTATAAGTTTAACATGTTAATTTTGTTTTCTTTTTTATTTTTGTAACTTTACCATTATTCAATATAGAAATAATAATGAGCGTACCTATGATGAAAGCAGAAGATAGCAAAATTTTAGATGAGTGAAACTGTTGAAGAAAAATATTGCCCGTTGTAATGACCATGATCTTTTTTGAAAATGGTGGAAGATTTCCCGATAGATTGTTGTTGGACACATCCAAAAACTTGAGTTGTTGTAAGCTTGTCAAACTTTCTGGTATGGACCCATTCAGTCTGTTTCCACCAAGATATAATTGACACAGATCCGTTAAATTTTTGAATGAAGGGGATATTGACCCAGTCAAATTCAAATTTGTTAAATTAACGGTTCTGATATTGCCATTATCATCACATGTAATGAAATTCCAAGCTTCAAGGCCCAGGATGATCTAAACAGAATCCATTAGACGTAAGATTTACTTCTGGAGTCCGAACTTTATTAAATAAAGGAAGAGGACCCTGCAACCAGTTGTTTTCCAACGAAACTTGATAGATTTCATTGAGCAATCCCAGAGAAGGTAGAACTACACCTGTTAATCTATTATTTGCCAGGGACAGATATTTCAAATGTTTGCAATTGGATAGGTCTGGAATAGAACCCTCAAATGAGTTCCCCTCAAGATTCACTTGAAACAATTGTGGCATAGAGGAAAGAAATTGAATTGTACCCGACAATTTATTATCCTTCGGGTGGTTGAGTTTCAATATAGTTAACCTGGTTAGTTTTGAAAAAGATTTAGGCAACACTCCTGTGAGATTATTTTCAGAGAGATCAAAATTTTGCAATACGGGAAAAGAATCAAAGATATCCGGCAAGGAGCCTATGAGGTTTGTATTCTCGAGGTTGATGATGGTAAGGCGTGAGTTGGTGTTCAAGTTGGTGGGAAAAGTCCAAGATGAGAGGTTAGTATTGTACCTCAAGTCAAAGAGTTCCAAATTTTCTAAACCACATAAGCAATCGTGAGGAATGGAGATGAAGTTGTTGTAGGACAAATACAGATATTGGAGGTAAGAGAGATTCGAAAAAGAAGGCAAATGACCACTTAGAGAGTTGTTTCCAAGATCAAAATAGCGTAAATTAACAAGAGACTTGTTAATATCCGAAGGAATTGTTCCGTTGAGGTGCCTTGAATTGAGCTGGATCTTTTCTATATATCGAAAATTAGTGGCGGGAAAGTAACCACAAACCACACCAACCCAATCGCACATAACAGTATCATTATCGAACCAATTAGAGGGAAGATTGTGTACGGCTTCTTTAAACTTCAACAAGTACTCAGCTTCTTTGTGACTAATTTCACTATCATTATTATTAGATAATACCCGCACACACATGATAAAAAAAGGAAAGTTGCAAACATTTTGAGATGAGCCATGGGATTCACTCTCTGTTTTTTTGTTCTCTCACTCTCTGCTTTTTTTTGTTCTCTCGCAATGAAAGAGGAAGAATGCTCCTCTCCTTTTATTTTCGATTAGTTTCCATAATAGAATAAACATGCGTTTGAATGTTAAAGTTTGTTCGGCCTAAATAAACTATAATCCAATCTTGTCCTTTGGATGATTAGACTTTACAAGGACACTTAGAGCTAGTACTCACATAATGGAAATGAAGAAAACGGAGTAACAACTTTCCTGCAACTACTACTATTTAGAATTTCCCAGGTCCAAATGCTGTATAATCTCTTCACCGCTTTTTTGAATGGTAGTGGTGTTGAATGGCAGTTTGGCACCGTACATATAACATGATTGAATCCTCACCTCTTCATGCCTGAACCTATACATTCAATTTTTCACAAACAAACTGCATCAATTCATTGACTACTTCTGAAAACTCACCTAGACTAAGGCATATTTTTATAAGAGAAATTTAAAAAATTGAAAAGTTTATATCAAGTTAAAGGCTTGACATATTAAACAAACTAGTAGAATCATCGTCGCAAAACAAGTTCAGATCATATCATGTAAATAATAATATACCTGGGCATATACTTGGCACATTCTGCTTCATCCCAAGCCAATGCTCAGCTTTCAAGAGGGCTCAACTTCCTTGCATGATCTTCAGCCTTCTTCTCAGACACCTTGCAAGAAGGATTCCATGATCCTTGATGACCCTCGCCAGAATGAGATTCCAATTTCCATCCCACCATTTCGGGGCATCACCGGAGTTGAAGCCCCAGAGTGAATTAGACTCCTAGTTGCCGGAGTATTGGCTCGAATCCGCGTACCGGTTCTTGAAGGCTCTTGGCTAGCATTGGTGATGCCCCGAAATTGTGGTATTTTCTTTGAAATAATATGGTTGATTGTTGATGGTATTTTGTTAATTGTGTTGATTTCTGATTTTATTGTCTAATTGTAATGGATTTTAATTTCTGAGTTTGTCATCTGAACTTCTGTTGATTGTGTTCTAAATTTCTGATGTTGCATGTGTTGTTGGTTTGTTGATAAGATAGAAATTGTATAAATCCCGGTTGATGTGTTGTTGGTATTGTTAACTGTATTTGATTTGTGCATGTTTGTATTGGTGATGGTTGCTGATTATAAATTTTTATTGCAAGGTGTCTGAGAAGAAGGCTGAAGAAAGTTGAGCCCTCTTGAAAGCTGATATATTGATTATAATTATATTCACAATTCACTCTTTAACTTATTGGAGGGGCATACCATGTAACAAGCACATGCAAGTTTCAGTTTTGCTTCCTCTCAAATCTTAATCTCTGACAATCATCTCTATTATTTTTTCAGCTTTGCTTTCTCTCTCAAATCTTAATCTCTGTCACAAAATCAATGATCTCTATTATTTTTTCAGCTTTGCTTTCTCTCAAATCTTAATCTCTGTCACAAGATCTTATGTTTTCAGCTTTGCTTTCTCTCAAATCTTAATCTCTGTCACAAAATCAATCATCTCTATTATTTCTCTGTCACAAAAATCAATCATGTTCCTACACTCTATTATTCTGAAATAATAATAATATACCTGGGCAGATACTTACCACGTTTTGCTTCATCCCAAGCTAATGCTCAGCTTTCAAGAGGGCTCAACTTTCTTCAGACTTTTTCTCAGACACCTTGCAATAAAAATTTGTAATCAGCAACCATCACCAATACAAACTTGCACAAATCAAATACAGTTAACAACACCAACAACACATCAACCGGGATTTATACAATTTCTATCTTATCAACAAACCAACAACACATGCAACATCAGAAATTCAGAACACAATCAACAGAAGTTCAGATGACAAACTCAGAAATTAAAATCCATTACAATTAGACAATAAAATCAAAAATCAACACAATTAACAAAATACCATCAACAATCAACCATATTATTTCAAAAAAAAATAACTCAAATCCAGAAAAATTAACTCAAAGTCAGAAGAGCAGTGGACTTGAACAACCGTCGGAGGATGAAGGTGAAAGCAAGGGTTGCTACTGTGAGTAAGCAACCGTGGGAGGGAGACAGAGAGCTTGAAGAGAGAGACACGATGGCGACGAGAAGAGCTCCGAGCAGAGACGGGCTTGATGATGAGGGAAGAGGCGGGCTTCATGACGAGGGCAGAGACGTTGATGACGAGAGTAGCTCCCAGCAGATCTGCCGAGGGAGGAACGTCGCCAGAGGAGGATCGAGCAACCACGAGCAGACGACGAGAATAGGGCGAGGAGAAGAGGAACGTTGAGCGACGACAGCACCCTCCTGCCGAGGAGAAGAGTTCGGCGACGAAGAGTGGATGGTGGCTGGGTGCTGCTCCAAGGAGGTTTGGGGCTGGGTTCTTCACTCCAGTCTCCAGAGTTTTTAGAGAGAAAGAGAGGGGTAGGATGGTGGTATGGAGCGGCTAGGGTTTCCTCATTGTTCATAGGGGTTTTTTTTTCATATATATCTAAAGTTAAAACGACGACGTTTTGAGTGTAGCTTTGAACCGGAAATTCTTAAAAAACCCGGCCGGTTCCGACGGTTCATCGGTTAACTACCGGTTCAGCCGGTTCTTTTACCGGTTTTTTGCTAAACGGTTTTTGGAGTTAACTGAACCGACCATATGATCGATTTTCGGTTAATTCAGTTGAACTGGCTGATTCGGTTCGATTTTTAAAACTATGCTCAGAAGTATAGATTAATCATAATTAATTTCAGAAAAAAATTAGGACTGAAGAAGTAATGGAGGAGTGCTCACTGGAGAAGACAAGGCAGCCGAGTAACAGAGACGTTCACGAGGAGGTGATGGCCGAGCAATTAAACGGAGGTGACGGCGAGGAGGACAAGCGAGCAGAGACGTTCGCGTTTCGCGTGAGACAGAGTGAGATCGGAGAGGGAGAGAGAGCGAGCTTGAAGAGAGAGAAGCCAAGCAGAGACATCCAGGACGGCAACGAGAACAAGACCGACGATGGTACCCTCTGTCACTGCCGCCGCCGACGATCACAAAGGCGGGCTTCACGAGCACATATACGGTGAGGAGGAGAAGAGTAGCGGCAGCTGGTAGGCTTCGCGACGAGCACAGAGAAGGTGAGGAAGAAGAGAGTGGCGGCGGCTGGGGGGCTGACGGTGGCTGGTGGGGCTGGGGCCTAACAGTGGCGGCGGTGTTTGCTCTGATAGGGTTTGCCTAGTGAAGGAATTGGGACTAGGTGCTAATGGGTTGAAAGGGAATTGGAACTGTGTGTTAGTTAGGGTTTCTTTTCTTTTTTTTTTCTTCCTAACATCAAAACGACGTAGTTTTTTATGCAAGTCACAAAACTGGATCTTTAAAAAATTCGGCCAGTTTGGTCGATTCACCGGTTAACCGCCGATTTTACCTATTTTTTAACCAGTTTTTTGCAAAACGGTTTTGTAGATCAGCCGAACCGGCCGGTCTGGTCCGATTTTCACAAAAATCAATTATGTTTCTACACACTTATTATTCTGAAAACTGAACATCGTTTCTTCTATGTTCAGTTTTCAAAATAATAAGAGTGTAGGATATCACAGGCACAAGAATTTGAGAATCCAATACAGCATTACTAATTTACTATTATATTCTTCCATAGTTCCATTCTAGCCACAAACTTCACCTTCAGTTTTTGTTTTTATTTTTTATTTTTTCCGTCAAAACCACGACGTTTGATGGATTTTGAGAAACCGGCACTTTCAAAAATCCGGTCGATTCGTCCGGTTCGACAATTAACCGTCGGTTCAATCGATTTTTTTGCTAATTTGTTGTAGGATGGTTTTAGAAGTGGACCGGATTGGCTAGATGACCGATTTTCAGTTAATCCGGTAATCCGGTTGAACCGATCGGTCCGATCCGATTTTCATAACCTTAGTAATTATATATTATATTATATTATATAGATTTAACTATTTTTTCCATAGCAAAATAAATCCAATATTTGTCTTCTTTCTTAAAATAAGAAGTGCAACATCCCATAAAAATTAACTTAATATTAAAAGTTAAAAAAATCCAATATTTGTCTTCTTTCTTAAAATAAGAAGTGCAAGATCCCATAAAAATTAACTTGATATTAAAAGTTAAAAAAAATTAAATTATAAACTCTGAATTTTAAATTTAAATTATTGATATAAATTATAAAATATAATAAATAGAGAATTAAAACTTATTTAATTAACAAGAAGAACAATAATTTGTATTTAATAAAAAGTGTTTAAAGAGAGTTATAAAAATAAGTGATAATATTATCCAAATACTTCACGCGTGTATGTGCTTTTAGATATATATACACATTTTCATTGTGCATACTAAAAATTAACTATGTCATTTAAGATATAACTCATTGACAAATAATTAACTATGTCATTTAAGATATAACTCGTTCACCAATGTATTGTTTAACTTATTTTTATTATGTACTTCATATCATAGTTGTCAGAAACGAATCGGTGATCGAACCGGTCAGGTCACTGGGTCATTGGGTCACTGGTTTAACCGGTGGGTTACTGGTTGAACCGTTTGACCCGGTCCTATGTAAATAAAAAATAAAAAATAGTCAAAAGTTCAAAATTAAAATTTAAATCTTTTTATATTAAAATAACTATTGTTTTTTAACTTTTAATCATTTATTAATTAGTTTATATCTATTATACTATTATATACTACAAATATTTATTAAAAAATAATATTAATAGATATTATATAGTTACAAAAAAATAAATGAGTGAGTTTATAATTAAAATTAAAATAAATTAAACAAAAGTAAACTATTTGATAAAAGATATCTATATGTAATATAATTTGCATTTATTTTAATAGAAAGCACGTTAGCCTGGTGGTTGTGGAGTATTTTAGTTCCTTTGAGGGTAGGGGTTCGAACCCCACCTCAAACATTTTAAAAAATTTTCACTCCCAAACGATTCGGTCGGACCGATTTTACCGAGTTTGACCGGTTCTTTCCAGATTTAACCGGTTCACACCGGTTCAACTCCTTGTGCGGTCTAAATACCGGACCGAACTGGTATAGAATCCGGTTTTCCGGTTGAACCGGCCGGTCCGGTCCGGTTCTGCTAACAATGCTTCGTATTATATGTATTTTATATCAATAATTAGGCCATACTTGATATATATACATATACACACTAGTTAAGGAATAATGATAAAAAATCTTTAAAAATTTACAAGTGTATTAATTTGATCTCCAAAAGATTCACACCTCTAATTAGTATCTAAAAATAGAACTTTGAGTCAGATTGATCATTTTGAAGGTTAGAAAACAACACATTAGCATCAATTCAAAGCCTTTGATCTTAGATACCATTTTCACTATTAATCCATAATTATATACCCAATATTCAGTGAGAAAGCAACATAAATCACAAAATTATACTATGCTGTGATGCTGTCATAAATCATTTCATGTGACAAACAAATAGAACAATAATACAGCGTACCAAGCTCCAAAAGGCCAAAAGAAACTACCAATGAATGAAGACTTTCCTCGATTCCAAAATATTATTGATCAATAATAATTCGCACATAAATGTAATTTACACTTTAAAAACAAAGGCTCTCAAATCTGAATGGTACTTCATGAGTTCAAAAATGCATATCTTCAGGTTTTAACAAAGATTTTTGATAAAACTCGGATGACATTTTAAATGAAGCTGGATATTTTATGGCTTGCACAGTTTCAGGCAGTGCAACATCATCTTCAAACTTTGTGTTGCAGCCCCATAACCGAGTGAGAAGTCGCTGGCACTTCGGAGACGACTGTCTGAAATATGTCCGGTACCCCTCAACAACATCTTGCTTGCTTATTATGTTCTTCAATTCTTCGGCTTCCTTCTTTGATATATCAAAGATATACCTGAAAAACAATATCCTTTGTTATCATTTTCTTCAAGGTTGGTCTTCCTTACTCATCATCCACAAACTTATTATATAACTAAACGTAAAATCACCTTTTATCAAGTATCAACAATCTGACTCCACAATCGATTGCTCTCGTAGTTAAGCGAATGATCTTTCTCGAGCAGTTTTGCCAGTAACCCACTTTTGTAATTCTCAAAGGAATCATCATCAAGCCCATCCTGCAGTCAACATATAATTCCTTAGAACACAAGTCTTTTAATTTGGAAAAGAGTGGGGTGTGCCTACAATTTCTTGAGCACCCAAATCATGTCAAATTTAATGCAATTCATGAGGGAGCCATTAATCTCAGAACAATGAGATAGAAGGAATCAGGAATACTAACCAACATTTCTTCAACGCCATCTATGAAGTTGTCGATTCTATCTTGCACGTAAATTGGGTCGTACTCAGATGATTGAACACAGAAACAAAACCCAAAAACACTGTACGTTAACCGTAGGCTACATTCAACAACATATCCAAGCTGCTCTTTTGTCCTGTATCCAGATACACACAAATAAATAAACAAATAAAGAAATAAAAATTAATACAACCCATAAAAAGCCATGGAAAGTGAAAACAAATTTTCATTAACAAATGTTAGACGCTCAAATGCAAGAAACTAAAATAGCATTCAATAGTCACCTCAGCTGATTGAAAAGCGGCTCATCCACAACTTCCTCAAAAAGATCAATTAAAGCTTTCAATTTGATTGATCCCAACCCAAGATCTTGCTCAATTTGAAAATATAGCTGCATGAATATTGAATACCAAATTAAGAAACAGGAGAAGTTTGTTAGAAATTTCAAAAAAACAATTATCCATGAAAAGTGACAAACAAAAATAATCCAACTGAAATTACCTCAACCACAGAATTCTTTTCTGACTTGTTCTTTACACAAACATCTCTAACTAGATTGGCACTGGATGAAAGGCAAATAACGTGCTCAGCGTGCCTCAGCTCAACGGGAAGTGGATTTACTATAAAGTTCGTCTTAAATATATTTGATATGTCAATTACTTCTTCTGAAATATTTCCATGGCATAGACCCTCAATGTATAGCTGTCCAAGGTTGATGTAAAGGAATAAATTTCAAACAATTTATTGATATAAACTAGAGAACTATAATATATCATGGAACTTATGTTTAAAAACCAAGTAATTAAAAACTAAAAAACAAAGAACAAGCTACCAAGAAGTAGCTACTTTCTTGTAAATGTAAGCATTATCAAGCTGAGACAGCAGATTCTCATACACACAAACAGAACAAGTGCATCAAACAAAGTAGTTATATTAAGTTTAGGGTTTAGGGTTTAAGGATATAACACTTCCCATGCATGTATTTTTTGAAAACATTATTCTTTTTTTTTTTACAGAAAATAAAATAAAACTTGACAATAAAAGACTGCAAAATAGTCCAAACAATAACATATAAGATTAAATATTTCATGCCTACCTTGGAGCGAAGTTCGGGGATAAATGCAATCAAATCATCAAGAAACAAATCATTTAGATGATGCAGCTTTTCCTCAATGTCATAAAAGCTCGGCACAAAACTTGCAATCTCAAATATGACGAATGACTTAAAGGCTTCATGTTGGTATTCTTCAAAGTTCTCTTCATGTCTTCTTTTATAACCTGAACGATAATGATTGGTTCATTACAATCAACAAAGCAAACAGAACTATGGAACCGGGCAAAAAGGATAACATAGACATTTTGATAAGAGATAAAAGGAAATATGTGATGTACCTCAAATCGATCGCCAGTAGGAATAAAGGATCTAGCTACTGATAAAACTTTAGATAAGAGAATGGGAAGCTTCTCATTGAAACCATAGACCTTCAGTTCCAGTTTGTCGCCAACATAGGAGACAGAAGTTTCTAACATTGCAATACTAGCTTGCACAGATAGACACATGTTGTATGAAGTCCTTTAAAAATAAGATTTAAGGTACTACATTCACCAACGGTTTCTTAGATTGCCTAAGATGATTTAATTTTAACTCAAGCCAGATCTTATGATACAAAATTTTGTACATATAAACTAGCAGATGATATTTTGGAAAGCTGGAATGAAAAAAAAAAGTAATTAGTTGGGAGTTTGAATAGTCAGTTAAGAGTGGAAGCCCCTCTCTCTAAAAGATACCTTTCTCAATTAATCAGTTTACAAGCTTAAGGTATGAAGCTATGTAGTAAATAGAATTACCTAGTGAATCTGTTCAGAAACAAAACGTATGAAGGACAGGAAATCCTCCAAACAAGAGAGAAGTAAATAAATAACAGAAACAACAAAAAATTTCTAACTGAGCAACATCTTTTAATGGAGGATATATAATATAGACGAATGACTCTACTTTTAGTGTCAAGCAAGACAGACGATTTACCAGATATATGATTCATTCAACTCATCTTTAAGGAGGAGAATGAACAATTCAAACAATACACAACTCTGGGCATTAGCATATCCACCCTTCAAGTTAATCCGAAAATATGTCAACAGAACGTACAGAAAAATCACTTGGAATGAACTCATTTTTTGATGGAAGATGTAGCGAGGCCTCAATTTCTGGAGGATTTCTCCATAACTCCATTAAATCTTGAGCAACGTCTTCTTCAACATAACGTGAACCAAACTAAGGTTCACATTGGACACCTGAAAAGTAGCACCATCAAGTTGTTCAATCATCATGATGGAAATATAACTTCCAGATATATTTTGTTAACAATTGAGTTTAGTTATCAATTCCCAATGGTTCAACATAACAGATTAACAGTGAAAGAAATAAATAAAAGTGCCAACTAGCCAAAGGTGAAAAGATAACTCATGTTCCGACTTAAGGAACAACTTCGAAACAACCTCTACTCTCATGTTTTCTGGAATGAAGAAACCAAGAAGTTGCTTTATCAATTGCTCATCCCAAGTCTGGTAGACATAGTCACCATACATGACATGCTCTGGCGGATAAAAGAGTAAATTTTCTGCACAAGAAAATAATTCAAATAAGCCAGAAAGATATAACAAATCTGCATAGGAAGTATCTAAAATTTCAAAATATATTGCAATTGGGTTGAAAGCATAATAAATAAATGTTCAGTTTTTGCTATAAACACAAACTGACAACAATTTTTTTTTTAATCTCTATCATATGTTGCATGTTCTCCATATCCTATTGATTAACAAATAACTTAAGAAAACAACTCCAAGCAGATAAATTAGAAACCTGAGAGTTCAGCAGCATAATCATCTTGCCGTTGCTCTTCTGCAAATCTAAAATCCATTTTCCCGATGCTTTGAAGTTCTCTGAATATCCATTCTTGTGGAGGAATTTGATGCAATAACTTCAGGTATTGATAGACAAAGCCAATGATATCAAAGATCTGGGAAGTGAAATCAAAGTTAAGCCATATTGAAGAGAAGTAATTTGTAGAAATTGGAAAGCATAAGCTGATCTGAATGATCACACAAGTTAATTTACCCATCAACTAGTCAATACTGTTTTCACACTTGTCTATTGACTGAAAAATTTTAATCCAATATAATAATAATAATAAGAAAGCTGAAATTGAAATAAAAATCTTATGTTTGAGGTCCCACTAAACACACTACTTGCTCTTACTCTCTTCTATCTGAAAGGCCATACAAGTGAAGAGATTATGATCACCTTTTCAACACCAGAGACAGTGAGGACCCTTTCTGATAGCTCCAAATAATTCCGCAACCCAACTCTCAAGCACATCAAGAGGGTCTACACATTTATACATAAAGCACATCACTATAAAGTATAAACATACCAGTTTATATTGGTCTCAATCCTAATCCTGGCGTGAGCTGTTAAAACAAATAAATCTCATTTTTGTAGAAGATAAATCTATGATGAACCTAATCTTGAGACTAGTATAATTATTTCTCAACTATTAATAAATGTATAAGTGGCTGCAAACCTGCATACCCTGGTTGGCATATTGGGAATGGGAAAAAAAAAAAAAACTAAGCACCTTATTATTGCTGGAAGAAAAACATGACTAAAATAAAATTGTAAAACTTTAAATTGAATAATGGTGTAGGTAAGTAGGAATTCACCTCCACCAATAACAACAAGCTTCATTAATCCACCATGGTAATAATCTTTGTATAGTTTGAATATTTGCTTCCGCAAATTAACACCCTTCTCCATAGCATCAACCAAGCTCTTCTTATTCCCTTCATGTACATGGAAAAGAATGAAATAGTAATTTAATTATACAGAGAAATCTAGATATCTAATTGACCATGTAATAGCAACACTTTTATGGCATACCCCAAAAGAATCTGTTTAAAGGATGACCAATAGCAGAAGTATGGCGTTGAAGTTGTTGAAGACGGCAAGCTTCGCTTTGCAAAGCCTGGTTAAATTCTATGCTCAGTTTTGTATACCATTATGGTATACCAAAAACATTATCAGCAAACTGCAGATAAGGAGATCTGAGCGCTTTCTAAAATCATAATTAAAGTGGAAATCTGCATTATTCGACTATGATGAGACATACCTGAATCTACTGCCTGTACTTCTCGCTCCATGGCCTCCATTTTTACAAGAGGCGAGATAAAGAACTGAGAAAATCTGATAAGAGAAGAAAGACCAAAATATAAGTTTGAAAAGAAGTCTTAGCATACTTATCAAGAGGATTGGAAATTCCAAGGGCCTCTTAATATTATCAAAATTGAATCATTAGATTCATTTAGCTATGTTTAAGTGCAATAAAAACAACAAATATTGATAATAAAAATATAACCCAAATCACCAGAAAATATTTTACCGAGAAAAATGAAATGAATAAAATAATCAATATGTAGAATAAATATCACTAGATTTTATGTCTCTGGTCTTGTATTTTAACAAACATCGAGGAGGGATAATTAATTCTTATGTCCGTCTATAGGAAGTATTGTGGCATAGAATTTAGGTGTTTTGTTTAGAGAGGTAATCTCTTTGATATGTAGAGAGTAGAGTAGAGAACTTTGTACTTTTGATGCACTTTGTTAGTCCCACTTTTACAGGTGCAGAAATATTCTCTTTTTTTTTTTATTGAGTAATACCCCAAATAGGTCCCCAAGGAATTGGTCGTACGACTGATTTGTCCCCCAAAAAAATTAACTAAGTTCCCAGTCCCCAAAATTATTAAATATGTGGAGGTGATAAGTATGACGTGTCAGGTTAAAGGCTTCTAGGACACGTTGGTTCTTGTACACGTGGCCAAAACGACGTCGTTTAAAGCCTTATCAAAACGACGTCGTTTTAAGTTTGACAGATTAATCCCCAAACTTTATGAAATGAATGTGTTAAAACGCAGCGTTTGAATAGGGTCCTAGGATAAAAATGCATGTCCTTCTCCCTTGGCTCTGTTAAATGACCTGAAACCCCAAACCCTTATCCAAATTTTACAAGGCAACTCTTCATCTTCCTCAACTCCGTTAACATTGAGTGTAGTCTGTAACAGTCGTTTGACGAGGCTGACGGCGACTGTGTGGTGGCGATGGACTGTCGTGCATATCGCCATTGTTGGAGGTAAGTCTTTTAATTTATTTTTTGAATTAATTCAGAGGCGAAGATTCATGTATGATGAACATGCATGTCATGTGTAGGGTAGATTAAAGATATTATTTTGCTAGTGTTGGTTAAGTCAGAGTTCTAAATTGATTTATTCTGTGACGTTTCATAGTAACATTACCGATGTAGGTGTTAAAAAATTGAATTCTGTTTTAATGCTCTTGTAATGGCTTCGTTGCTTGTTTAAGTTGTGATAGATTTTTATTTTGTTAGATTAGATGAGTGAAGACGTGATGCCCGTATTTCACCACGGTGGAAGCTTTGTGAGAGACAACACGGGAGTACTTGTGTACATCAATGGAGAAGTCAAGAAGTTTCCCCCAATGGACATTGATCTGATATGTTTCTTTGACCTGAAGAAACTTTTTTTGGACTTGGGTTACCATGACTATAAGGCAATATTTTGGTATGATCCGACTGCTACTGACCTGAAGTCTGGTCTTCACCCAGTTCATGGAGAAGAGATCAGAGATCTTCAAAAGAATAAAATGCTAAATGAGGACACTGATGAATTCTACATCTACTTTGACCATCCAATCATAGAAGATACAGAGTTCATTGATGATGATGGTGTTAGTGTTGAGGAAGTGGAAGTGCAAGAGGCTAGTGTTGAGGATGATGGTGTTGACAATGATGCAGATGTTGAGAGTTCAGATAGTGATGATGGGTATGAGTCAACAGAAGATGCATTATACAAGCCCCCACCTTCAGGATATGGTTTTTCAGATTCAAGTTCAGAGGAAGAGTTAGTTGGAGCTGGTAAGAAAGGAAAGAATAATGGGAAGAAGAAATCCAAAGTTAGTAAGCCTGTTAATGGGCCAGTTGGCAAGGGCAATGGCAAGCCAAAACGGGCAGCCATTGGAAGAGAAGAGGTAGCTGGAGCATCTGTTCAGAGAAAGAGTCATGGTGGGCCTGGCAGGCCCAGTAAGAGTGATTATGGGCCTGTTGAAAAAGATAAAGTAGTTAATGGGCCTTCTAGTGGCAACAAAAACAAAACTACACCTGCTAGTGCCAATGAGGGGCCATCGAAGTCCAAAAAACCTGCTACATTTGATGAAGAACTTGGTGTGGAGTTGTTACCTGAGTCAGACATTGAATTTGAGTATGATTCTGAACAATTTTTGACCCCGACAGACTCAAGTGATGATGGAGGAAATGGGTTTGATTGGCCTCAATTTAATCTGAGTGCAGAATTTGGGGAGGTCCAATTTCAGCTGAACATAGAGTTTGAGTCACTTGAACAATTTAAGCAGGCTCTAAAGGACTTTACCATATCAGAGGGTAGAAGAATATTTTACATGAAGAATGATAAGAGAAGGGTTAGAGTTGCTTGTATACATAGAGGCTTCATGCCTGGAAAAGAAGTGCAAAAAGCCAAGGCAAAGGCAAGAAAAGCAGATAAGGAAAAGGCAAAGTTATAGGCTACTAAAGAAGCTAATGAAAGCGAGAAAGCTAAAGGGGTGGTGGAAACGAATGAGGCTCTTCCTGAAGGTGAGAAAAACAATGAGGGACATACTACCAATGAGGTAGAAGCACAAGCTAATGCAGCAAAAAATGCAAAATGTGGAAATGAAGGTGAGAAAAATGGTGAAACAGAGAAGCATGACTGTCCCTGACTTATATACTGTGCAAAAAACTCACGATCAGGTGGATACCAAATAAAGACCTACAATCTAACTCACACCTGTGGAAGAGAGTTTGGCAGCAATATGGCAGATCAACATTGGGTAGCAAGGAAGCTAGAAAAGAGATTGTTGAGTCAGCCACGGTTGACATATGCAGAGGCATGGGATCACATGAAGGTTGATTACAATGTGATACTCAGTGATAAAATGCTGTACAGAGGACTTCGGATGGCCAGGAAAAAGTATGTTGGTAACGAGAAGGCACAATATGGCAAGCTGCGTGACTATTTGAACGAGATACACCGGTATGAGGTTATTTTATTTCAAAGACTAACATTAGAATATTGTTAGTGAATTGATAAAGAATAATATTTTTTTACATTTTATGTTAATTCTTGTTTGACAAAAATAACTTGCTGTGATATGAAATACATTAGAATATTGTTAGTGATCTTAGTGAATTCTGGTGTAATTCTGGTTTATATAGGAGCAATGAAGGTTCATCTGCACTGTTGGCAGTGGAGCCTATATCTCAATCTCCTCCATTATTTGATAAATTGTATATTTTCTTAAACGCCTGTAAAAGGGGGTTCAAGGCTAGATGTCGCCCCTTGATAGGTTTAGATGGATGCTTTCTGAAGGGTTTTTATGGGGGACAATTATTGTCAGCTGTAGGACAAGACGCGAACAATCATTTTTATGTCATTGCGTATGCAGTAGTTGAGAGTGAGACGAAGGCAAATTGGAAATGGTTTCTACAGTTGTTACAAGATGATCTTGGACAATGCACTGCCGATGGTTGGAACTTCATCAGCGATCAACAGAAGGTATCCTTGAATATGTCTTAGTGTTCGTTATGTTAACTAACTATGCATTGTATTCTTCATGGTTTAATGACTGTTAGCTATGTTTTTTGTTATCATAACAAGCATTTTAATGCATATTATTTTCTGGTCTGTTGGAACTGTAATGCAGGGTCTTCTGCCAACACTGAAGGAGGTTATGCCTAACGCCCATCACAGAAAACTGCGTTAGGCACATTTGGAAGAATTTCACAAACAAATACAAGGATACACAACTTAAGAATGTGGTCCGGGCTTGTGCCAAAAGTTCAACCGTTGCAGAGTTTAATGATAATATGCAAAGGCTGAAGAGAATGAATGAGGACGCGTGGGCTTACCTTGCAAAATTGGATCCAGGATGCTGGACTAAGTCAAAATTCAGCCACTACCCTAAACTGGACAATATCACCAATAACATGACAGAGGTGTGGAATGCCAAAATAGTATACTATAGGGGAAAACCTATACTCACAATGCTAGAGGAGCTCAAATGTTACATTATGCGAAGGATGGCACAACACAAAAAGGCCCTAAGCATGTACACTAGTATAGTTGCTCCTGTACAACAAAAAAGGATGGAAGCCATTATGAAGGACACCAAGCACTGGACTTCTCAATGGACTGGCCACAATGCTAGACAGGTATTTGAGGTGCAAATGCACAATAAGAAGCTGGGGGTGCACTTAGGTAATAGCACATGTACATGTAACATGTGGAAACTTATAGGTATAACACTCCAACTTATGCATTTTTAGTTAATATTCTTACAAACTGTATATCTAATTGTTGTTTACAATCACTTATAGGAATTTCATGTGTGCATGCCATGGCTGCTATTGCTAAGAGGGGAGACAGAGCAGACACATATGTGCACAAGTGGCTGAAGATGGATGCCTTCAGAGCAACATATGGTCATTCCATTAGCCCCGTCAACAGTAAAGAGTATTGGGAGAAGTCTGGAGAAATAAGCTCAATCCCTCCCAAGATTAAGAGGCCAATAGGGCGTCCAGTAAAGAGAAGGAGACGAGATCCAGTAGAAGACGGAACAGAGGGTAATAAGGCAAAAAAGACCTTCCGAGTCACATGCGGAAAATGTGGAGAGACTGGCCACAATGCTAAGACCTGCAAGGAAGCTCCTAAGGCTGGAACTAATCCTAAAGGAAAGGTCAAAGGAAAATCCAAGAAAAACTCAACTGCAACACAAGAAGAGGTTCAACTTTCTCAATCGGCACCAGTAGCTGAGGTATACATGAATGATACTTACATTCTTCTGCTAAATGTGTTACATTGTGTAGCTTGATATGTGTGATAACATGCTTAGGATTTAGGTTTTTGACATGAATTAGTTGTTGTGTTATAGACACCAACTTGACATATAAATTAGTAATTAGGGACCTGCTTGACTTATAGTAGCATTTCTAAAGGACCTATTTGACTTATAAAATACATCGTCAAGGGTTTAATTGTCTTAATAAATTTGCTTACTTATGAGGTTACCCAGCCTGGGGTACCAACAAATCATACTGTACCAGACATAGGAATGAATGTGAATGCTGCAACTGTAAGTATGCTTCATAATATGTTTCACTATTAATTCCTAAACATTACTTACTAATATCTTATTTTAGAATACTCATAATTTTTTACAATTCAATCAGAGAAGACAAACTCAGCCTCAGCAGCCTAGTAGACGTTCAAAGCAGACAATAATTAGCTTCAAGTTAGCATCATTATCAACTTCTAATATTCATTTAACTAAAATGAGCCATTCAAATACAATATTTTTTCAACAAAGATACAATGCCAATTGCTTAAATAACCACCACATAAATACAAAACATAATCACAACTACAAGTGCACCTATTATTACACTACTAAACAAGCTTAGAACACTGTCCTTCTTGAGTTTCGAACTATCTTCATTCCTCTTTATTAATATCTCCTCCAATTGTTTCACTCTCTCCTCCTAGCAATAATCTAAACCTGCACCAAATTCTGCACCCATGCATGTCTCCACAGAGGCCAATCTACGCCTTTCAACTATATCATCCACCAAATACCCAAAGATCTCATCAAACCATACAAAAAAATCACAATATCCTTGCTTTTCCTGCAATTAGAATAACAGAACATAAATCATCACATTAGTCTTAGTCCCCAATTATCAAAACTACAGCACCACAAAAATCCACCACTCTAAAGTACCTTAAAGTGAGGACAGCCAAAGAACAGCCTATTCAGGTTTTCTGCTGTGCGAGACCTGGATATTATGGCATATGTCCTGTACTTACACTTAGGATGTTCTCCTCTTCTAATTCGCCCCCTTTGGACGCCAGTCGAACCGCTGTCAACATTGAAGACATCATCCATAGTTCTCCGACCGCGTCTCCGACTTGCAACTGACATGCTGCCTCTACTCGTCATCATCTTCTTCGAAGCCAAAAACTCTCTCTCACATACTAACATACATGGGTTGGAGGCACAGGGGGTAAAAAGTGAAGACCTAATTTCATGTTCATCCCCTTTAAAACAGCGATGTCTTGTCCATATTCAAACGCTGCGTTTTAACACATTCATTTCATAAAGCTTGGTCGTTTTGGTCACGTGTACAGGGACCAACGTGTCCTGGAAGCCTTTAACCTGACACGTCACACTCATCACCTCTACGTAGGAGAGAGAGTGTTCAGTTAACCGGCTAAACCTGGAGCAGGGACGTATATGGCATATATTTAATAATTTTGGGGACTGAGGACTTAGTTAATTTTCTTGGGGGACAAATCTGTCGTACGGCCAATTCCTTGGGGACCTATTTGGGGGAATTACTCTTTTTTATTTTTTTTTATTTTATATTTTTTTGTTATAAATAATTTAGTCTAAAATTTTAAAATTTAAGTAAAAAGGACGATTTTAAACATTGGTTTTAAGCTTTAGAGACGATTTTAAAAAATCTACATTAAAAATAAATTATTAAAGATATTTAAATAAATTTAATAATTCGAGAATCCCGCACCTATTTCGAATGACTATTATTATGGTGGCTATGATGTCTAGACAACTTTAACAACACTTAAAAGTGTTGCTAAATTTTAGGTGATATTCTTTAATATTTTAGCAATTGAGTTTTATTTTTATTTTTTAAATTAAAATGTTTTTGAATATTAAAAATATTATTTCAGTTTTAGTAACACTTTTTAAGTATTGCTAAAGTTACATAACCATCGTAGTCATTATGATGATAGCAACCATAAATATGAATGAGGCATCAGCATGGCCATAATAAGGATGTCTCAATGAAATTTCTGATAATGATATTAGCTGATATATCATACATTGAAAGCAAATAATGTTTAAAGAAAAAGTATTTTTGAGACATGGAATATTGGATACTCATATATACTATATATTTCGATATTATTGTGAACAGGGTACAGTAAGATTGCAATAGAGCAGCAAAGGATGAAATATAAGAAAGTTTTGGAAGATTATTAATCGTTCTATGCATGCATTATCCATGTAATACAACAAATAATGTTAGCCTTATATATGAAATAAAGTGTATGGATCTTACATAAACGATTCAAAGATCAATAATCTCTATGTTGACCAATAATATTTAATCGTTCCATGCAAGAATTTTATCCATCTTTCCAAGAAGGTTATATTGGTTGCAGGTTGCAACTTACAATGACTATATATATATATATAAACAAACAAAAAACAAACTGAATTACAATTATATGGCTTATACGCCGTTACAATAAAAGAGAGTGAATTAGTTTAGTATAGTGGCTTTGCTATTCAAATGAGATAAGGAAATGAAGTGAGAAATGAATTATTACCGTGTAAAAGGGTGACAAAAATTAAAAATTAACGTATGGAACTCAGAAATTGAAGGGAAAGAAGTAGAGTTGTCAAATGGACGAACCCTAGAATTTGAGTAAATTTATTATGAGTGGCGAGTTAAAATTAAAAAATAGCTGACTCTTTTTTAAACAAACCAATAAATACTCATTCAAGAAGTTTGTGTTTGAGAGAACACTGCACACTGGATTTCCTATAAGACTGAAATTCAAGAAGAGATTAAATATTTATAATTGTTAATCAACTTCCTAAACCATGCAAATGTTTTCTAACCAGATAATTGCATCAATGTATTTTTGTATTGCGAACGGAGTATTACTGAGGAAATCTGGTTGTCTTGAAGATCAACAAGCTGCAATGGACAAATGTTGCCACCTAAGTCTAATGTATTGTTCAATGCATTGTTCCTCAGTTTCCTGCAATGCAAATAACATCAATTTTTATATAACATAATAAGGGTAGGTTCAAAACAAGGATCTTATCTTAGGAACTTACACTTGCTGAATTTGAGGAATGCTGAAGAGCTTTGATGGAAGAGGACCTTCCAAGGATCCAAACTCCATAAATTATAGATAACTATAATACATGAGTTTCCCTTGGTATCTACTTATGCTATACTCATTTCTTTTTGCCTTAAAATACTTTTTACTTGTTTATTATTGTAGTTAATAATCAAGAATTAGGAGGGGATGCCATATAACCCATATTTAAATGGGACTTTCATAATTCCTTAACAAGGATTAATTACGACATATGAATGAGCTTATATTATGATCATTATATTAATTAAACACATAAAGAATACACAGTACTCGAAGACAAATATTTGTTAATACATTCTGACGACGTATTGTATGTGTTTCAAAAGGGGACCATGATGCATGGACAACTAATAATAAGTAAAAACGATCTCTCTTAAATGAGGCAAAATAGAAATTTCAACTACAATAACCCATCAAACAAATATGCCACTAAAATACAACTTCCAGCGAAGTATACAAAGACTTTATATTATATTATATATTTATATATCTATACAAGCCTATGAAAATGCAAAACGTGCATCATATGAACCTTGAAGCCAGAATGATGATCGAGATGAGTAAATATTCTTAAACATAATTGTCTCTTAAGTAAGTACAGTAAGGTACTAATAAGTCACTTACCTCTTCTTTTCTTTTGAATGTATCTGTGTTTTTAGATATAAATCCCAATAACAATTCCAACCACCAGAGCAACCACTGAACTGACTATTGGAACAACTAGCATTGCTACATTCACTGCACAGCAAGACAAAAAAAAAAAAAGAAAAGAACTATACTCAAGAACCAAGATACAACAGTAAAAGGTATTCAAATTTTCTTCAATCTGGAAGCTGGACCCTTAATTGGAACTGCTGTTAGAAACAAGAGACTAAGAGAGTAATCTGAAAAGTATATTATTGAGTTGTGTGGAAAGATACAATATATAAGGAGTATTTATAGGTGGTAAATGAATCAGAGCAATAAAGGCATAGAATCCTACAATTAATAGACAGATATACTAGACGATACTAATTGATCTAAATTGATTCTAATGATTCTCTAAAATCCCTCCTCAAACTCAAGTGGGAGCTAAGGATACCAACTTGAGTTTGGATAACAAAGTCCGGAAACGAGTCGGGTGATGAGCTTTCGTGAAGATATCAACAGTCTGATTTAGTGTTCCAACAGCAATGAGACGAACAGCATCAATAAGGATACGTTGCTGAACAAAGTGACAATCAATCTCAATGTGTTTGGTGCGTTCATGAAACACATCATTATAGGCAATCTGAATAGCACTTCGGTTATCACAAAAAACATTAGTAGGGGACGACTGAGGAGCACCCAAATCTTCGAGAAGCCAACAAACCGAGATAACTTTAGCAGTGGTGTCAGCGAGGGCACGGTACTCAGCTTCTGTGCTTGAGCAAGCAGTGAACGTTTGCTACTTAGCACGCCAAGAAATGAGAGTGTCGCCAAGAAACAAACATAACCAGTAGTAGAACGACGATCAGTGGGATCACCAGCCCAATCACCATTGGAGTAAGCCTGAAGAGACAAGAGGAATGGGCAGAAAAATAAAGGCCATGAAATAGAGTGCCTTTGATGTAGCGAAGAATGCGAAGAACTGCCGCATAGTGAGTAATACGAGGAGCTGACAAGAATTGGCTAAGTACATGAACCGGATAGGCAATGTCTGGTCGGGTGACAGTCAAGTAGACGAGACCGCCAACTAACTATCGATAGAGAGTCGGATTATCCAAAACAGTGCCATCCATAGGGGTAAATCGAACATTAGGCTCAAGAGGAGTAGACTCAGTGCGACTATCTGTAATTCCAGCGCGAGCAAGAAGATCTGAAGCATACTTAGCCTGAGAGAGATAGATGCCATCATCGGTGGAGATGACCTCGAGACCAAGAAAATAGCTGAGAGAACCAAGATCTTTCATCTCAAAGGTACGATGAAGTGAGGCCTTGAGATCAGATATACCATCAACATCATCCCCAGTAATGATCATGTCATCAACATACAAAAGTAGAAGAACAACTCCACGTTCGCTTTTACGAATAAAGAGGGCATTCTCATGAGGGCTAGAAGTAAAACCAAGACTGCATATGGTAGTCCTAAACTTGTCAAACCATTCACGAGGAGCTTGCTTAAGTCCATAAAGTGCCTTGCGCAGGAGACAAACCTTATTAGAAGGACAAGGATATCTCGGAGGTGGTTTCATATAGACTCTCTTTTTCAAATCCCCATTAAGAAATGCATTCTTCACATCCATCTGACTGAGAGACCATTTTTTAACCGCGGCAATGGCAAGAAGAGCTCTAACAGACGTAAGACGAGCGACAGGGGCAAAAGTCTCTTCATAATCAATACCATATTCTTGCGTACAACCTTGAGCAACCAAGCGAGCCTTATAACGGTCAATAGAGCCATCAGAGCGATTCTTGATCTTGTATACCCATCTACTGTCCACAACTTCTTGATCAAAAGGAGGATCAACTAGATCCCAAGTGTGTGCTTTTTCAAGTGCCTGTATTTCTTCTTGCATTACTTGTTGCCAATTTGGGTTTGAGGAGGCCTCTCTGAATGTCTTAGGTTCATATTGATGAAGAATAGTAGAAAAGCAGTGGTAATCAAGAAGATGAGGAGGTGGATTCCTTACCCTAGAAGAACGAACGGGAGGAGGAGGCATGACGGTAGGAGCAGGATCATCGTCCGGTCTGGAATCATCGGGAGATGGAGAAGGCGGAAGAATAGGAGGCTGTGGAGGGTCCCTCGAGATAGAATTTGTAGAATCATCACTAGGAAAATGATCAACACTGGGGTTAGTAAACAAAGGTGACTGAGTAGTAGGAATGGACTAAAAAGATGAGAATCGAGAAAACATGTGGTGCTCCCAGAAGACAACATGACGAGATATACGAACACATTTAGAGAGAGGATCCCAACAATGATAACCCTTGTGTTCAGTGCCATAACCAAGAAAACAACACATACGAGCCCGAGGTTCAAGTTTACTATGTTCATGAGGCTGAAGAAGAACAAAATATACACAACTGAAAACTCGAAGAGAACTATAATTTGGAAAGGTATGATAAAGACGCTCAAAGGGAGTAACATTACCAAGAACAGAAGAAGGGAGTCTATTGATAACATGAACAGCAGTAAGAACAGCTTCACCCTAAGTACGCTCAGGACACGAAGAAGAAAGGAGCATTGCATGGACAGAGTCAAGAATGTGACGGTATCTGCGTTCTCTCGTGGCAGTTCCGTTTGCATTCTCTCGTGACCGTTCTATCTGCGTTCTCTCGTGGTAGTTCCGTCTGCGTTCTCTCGTGGCAATTCCGTTAGTATTTTCTCGTGGCAGTTCCGTCTGCCTTCTCTCGTGGCAGTTTCGTCTGTGTTTCCTTGTGGCAGTTCCGTCTGCATTTTCTTCCGGCAGTTTTGTTTGCACCTGTTTTATCAATTTATACAGTTTTAATTTTTCTCTTTCTTTCGTTGTTTTAAATAAGTTTCAAACTCAAGTTGTCACTTGAGTTTGAGGGGGGATGTTAGAATATAATTAGGACCAATTAGGATCAATTAGTATTATTTAGTATATCTGAATATTTATTATAGAATATTACGTTTTTATTATTAAGATTCTCTTATATAAATACCCTTCTATATTGTATCATTCCATACAACTTGAGTAGACAACTTGAATATACTCAATAATACACAAATCCTTTCTTCAGTTTAGTCTCTTGTTAGGAGATTACGTCCTTATTATTACGATTCTCTTAGTACCTATAAATACCCTTTATATTGCATCATTTCAGAGAATTTGAGTAGACAACTTGATTATACTCAACAATACACAATTCCTTTCTCCAGTTTAGTCTCTTATTTCTATCATGGTATCAGAGCCATGGTATCCTCCTTAAAGAGGATAGGTTGTTTTCTTTGCGGTGAAATCACCGTAGTTTTTGTATTTTTTTCTCTATGCCATTCTTCTTTCCCTTTTGTCACTCATTTGCTGTTTTTTCACCTCACCGACTACTAATGTTTGAATTGGTTGGTCACTGTGTGTTGCTCCCTTTGACCCAAAATCGTGTTTCTAAACTTGAGGCGGGAAGTGGGCGTTTAATGTTTTTAGCAATAAAAATTGACTGTAGAGTTTTCGATTTTAATTTGGAAAAAAGCAATGCCTTTTGCATCCATTTTATACATTAAATTCACACTATTAATTTGATTTTGGAAAGCAATTTAGATTGTTTAAATTTATCGATGAATTTGTTGTCGATATTTTAAATATAAAAATAAATGTCATGGTCGTCGATTTTAAAATAAAAGTATTTTCGCTCCCTGATTCGTCGACAATATGACGATAATTTAAAAAGGGTTTAATGTAGCATAAAAAAATCGACGATCAGGCAGTTGATTTTATTATTTTATTTTTAAATTTTGTTTTTTTTTAATATCGACAGCAAGCCGTCAAAATCTATGGAAGAGATAGCCATCGATTTGCGTCAAGAAATGCTTTTTTTCTTGTAATGTTCGATTCGTCCAAGCTAATAAGTTAATTAAACGAATATCTTTATATTATTTTTTTGATACATTATATATTTGTTTTTGTATATTAGAAAATTGGAGTTTTTTAGGAAAGTATTTTTTGGACCTTATAGACCAGATAAAAAAAGAAATTAATAAAAAATATGGGGTCGGTTCACAAATATAAAAATTAAAAAGTAACATGTGGGGTAAATTTGGAGAAAATATACTTTGTTATTGTTAGAAACACACACAGAAGCCATCCGTCATCAGCATTGGGAGTATTCACATTCGTTCTTCGCAAATCCGGCACCGAGTGGACTGCGAAGCAGCACTCCGGATACATCGAGAACTCCGCCTCCTCCACCTATGACCTTCAACGCAAGCTTGTCAATGCCGTTCGTGCCGCTGATTCCTCCGGCGCCGTTCAGTCCTCTTTCTCTTTCGTTTCTCCCTCCTCTGCTGTCTTCCAGGTGGTTGTGGGTGGTGCAGTCTTCGTTGGAGGTGGTACTGTTGCTGCTGCTCATGCTGGTGGTGCTGTCGCAGAGAGTGCTGCCCCTGGTGCCGAGAAGAAAGAAGAGAAGGTCGCGGAAGAAGAAGATGAAGATTTTGGAATGTTACTCTTTGATTAAAGAATTCTCGTTTTATCTTTAGCTCACAAAAAGGTCTTTAATCTTCAATGCTATTAATTGTGTTATCGTAGTACCATTTTTTGTGTATTGGCTTGCAACAGATTTTGATACTCTTCGGTCAAATATTTTTGCTGTGATCCTAATATATTCTAATATTTATTTACCATATGTCAAAGCTAAACATGTCAATTCACAAACTTCCTAGAAATCATGATTTTCCATTGCAGCAGATATTTCTGGTTCTTGCAATTATAAATTGATCTCTATAGATGCTGCTTACTACCATCCTAAAATTTTTATTACACTCCTTACAGGCCTTACCAGATGTTCCACCAGCAATGGCCAATGTCGTTAATGGCGAAAGTGAGTTTTTGTCAAATCTTACAGTAGGAACACCATGGGAAAGCAGTTTCCAAAGAAGTAGGGAAAACTTTTGGCATCAACTCACAATTTTGTTATTTCATTAAGTGCACCAAAAAACAGAGAATTTGGTTGTATGGTGTGTGGTTAATAAAGGTGAAGCCTTTGTGATTGAAAAACACAAGCATAGTGGGCAACTAGCAAGCAGCAACGACAATCCTCGGAAGCCAAAGAGCAAAGCAACGGGTTAGAAGGCGCGATATCAATGCAATTTTCGGTGGAGACCAGAGGTGACAACTGATACTAGACCGAGGGAGGGGACGGCGTGGCTGATGAGGAAGATGGCACGACATTGCGAGGAAAAAGATTGCGTTGGGGTTTCTTTCCAATTGTAAATCGGGCGGGTTTTACTCGACCCGGGTTTATTTGGCCATGATCAGAAATAAAAAAGAACATGCTAACTTTGCGCTGCAGGTGTCTACTGTCAATTTGGACACATGAAAAATTTCATATTTTTTATTATTATAACTAGCGGCGTGTCTGTTCAACTACTTTTCTATTATTTTTAGGAAATTAATTTTATTTTTTAATATATTATTCGCTCTTCAAATTTATTAGATCACTATTTTTTTATTTTAATATTGACGTGATCTTATTTATATCATATTTTAGTATTGGTGTTAATATATTATTCACCCTTTATTGTGAATAATATATATTAAATTGGCAGGATATTTTTATATATATTATTTACCCTTTATTTTTATACAGCAAAAACTAACTAACTTAATATATTATTCACCCTTTAAAATATTTTAGTATTGGTGTTAATTTATTTTAATATATTATTATTATTATTATTATTATTATTATTATTATTATTATTATTATTATTATTATTATTATTTGTACAAGATGTCTCTGGTACGGGTTGAGAGGTGGATCGGAAACTTGCGGGTCGAGGCGGATGCCGGATCACTTGACTAGAGCAATGGAGGGAGGTACCTGCAAAGTCACTCCGACGTCCAAGTCAGAATGGATCTAAGAGGTAGAAGGTGTGAAGAATGAATAAATATCTGTAGGGACTTGGGTCCTTTATTTATAGGTGATGGGAGTTATCTTATCTTATCTTGTTTGATCAAGATAGGAAAGACATTTGAATTCAAAAGTCGGTTAGGAGTTCTAGAGGGTCGGTTTCGGGCCTTCTAGAAGAGGGAGGCGGATCGAACCGGGTTCGGGTTCGACCTTGGGTCTGGGATCCGTGGGCTGGGTCCGTAACAGTTACCCCCGCAGCGGGAGAGCGAGCAAGGTCGGTCTGTCGCTGGGAGGTGTGGTCTTGACTGCGGGCTAAGTTTTTAGTTTTTCTCGGGCGTTCGTTTGGTTCTTAGGAGGGAGATCGGTGTCTCGGCCTCGGTTTTGCTGAGGGTTCGTCTGACCGTTTTGGTTTGACGTGATTCTTCCGAGTCCACTGCGTCTGTTGCGTTCTTCGAGGCGTGCTTTATTAGTTTCTTTTTTCTGAGGGGGGCATTTAAAGCGAGGGGACGTTTTCCTCTTTTGCCCCTACGCGCCTTCCCTTGCTTAGGGTTAATTGTGTCTTTCTGCCCCCCTTTGAAACCGTTTTGGCTTTTTACTTTAGTTCCCTCGTTCATTTTTCGTTTTCTCTTCTGGAAAAAATCTCCTCTTCTTTCTGTGGTACTGCTCTCTGGTGTTGCTGCTGCTTCTGCTTTTCAAGCTTTTCCAGGCTTGTCTTTTGCATTACCAGGTTGGTGCGTCTCGCTTTTCTTGATTTTTGTTTTGTGGTGCATCTGTTGTTCTATTTTTGCTATGCATTGTTTTGTCTGTTTTCTTTCTCTTTCAATTTTTGTACTGTGTTTTGTGTTTTTGGAAGGTGGTATTCGAGTCTTGAAGGGGCTGAGCACCGTCGTGTTGGTTTAGTAGTGGCAGTGCACCACCGTGTTGGGTTGGTAGTGGTGATGATGAGGAGAGGCAGTATGAGCTCGTCCTCCCGGATGCCGACGAGCGCGTTTGTTACTTGAACCTCCATTCGCCCACTGTGCCGGATTGGATGTGGGTTTACGAGTCGATGTTCACTCGGCTCGGCGTGCGGTTCCCTTTTTCTCCGTTTGTTCAGGATTTGCTGAGCCCGTGTTCCGTGGCACCGTCCCAGCTTCATCCGAATAGTTGGGCTGCCGTGCGGTCTTTTGAATTGGTGTGCCTTTATCTTGATCTTCCGGCTTCTATTCCTGTTTTCCTTTTCCTTTTCTTATGCACTCTTCCGACTAAGGAAGGGAAGCATAAGAAGGGGTATATGTCATTCCGTGCTCAGCCTCATCGCCGTATTTTTGGGTTGTTTGAGGATTCCTTTCATGGTTTCAAGAGGGAGTATTTTAAAGTGCGCCCTGTCCAGGGGCATCGCCCGTTTTGGTTGACGTCGGAGGGCGAGCGCCGGTTCCCGACATACTGGAACTTCGGTGCCGGCCCGTCAGTTTTGACTAAGGTCACTTATGATGGTCTATCTTCCGAGGATAAGGACATTGCTAGTGTCCTGTGGCATCTATTTGGCGAGCGCCCGTTAAATCCTCGAGACGTCATGGGAGATCCCGAGGCTTGTCGGACGTATATTGGTGTGTGGCTCTCTTTTTTGGTTTTTTGCTTTTTTTCTTCCTGACTTTGTAACTTGATTTTTCTTTGGCTTCTTTCAGCTGAGATGGCCGATGGTTTGACTTCTTTGGCGCAGTTGAAGGCAGCGATGGGTCGTGAGGAAGGATCGTCGTCTCCCGCTACCCCTGTTTCTAATCCCGCTGTGGATTCTCAGGCTGTTTCTCATGAGGTGGTTTCATCAGGGATAAGGGCCGACGTTCGGGCTTCGCCTGGTCCTGTGAAATCGCCTGAAGTCATCATGGTCTCGGCTGCCGAGGTTTCCCGGAAGAGAAAGAGGGCCGAAGAGCCTGGCAGTGAGACTTTTGAGGAGGAGGGTGCTGTGCCCAGTGTGATGGATCGGCGTTTTGGCGCTTCTGGGTTTATTGATCAACACTTGATTCCTGGGACGGAGCCATTTTTTGATGATTGTGATGTTTCGTTCCAGGCTAAGTCAGTGTATCGTGCCCTCCTCCGATCTGCTGTTGTTGTTCGGAAGGCCGAACCCGTGATGGCTCAGGTTGGTTTGTTGGACAAAAAACTTCGTCATTCGAATGCTGAGGTGGCTAAATTGAAGGAGCAGCTTGAGGCTGCCGAGGTCGCGAGGGAGAAAGCAGTGAAGTCTTCCGAGGAGGCTGGGGCAGAGATCCTCTGTCTTTCCGAGGTGGAGACTTCACTTCTTTCCCAACTGAGCACAGAGCGGAAAAGGGCTTTCGACGCGGGTTCTCAAGCTGCCGTGTTTCTTAGCGAGCTGGAGGTTCTGGAGGTTCTCAAGCTTTCGATTTTTCATGGATATCTGTATTTCGGGCCTGGGGGGGTGATCGGTCCCTCAGTGGTGGCCGTGTTTTTGTTCCGTATTTGAGACACTTTTGAAAGAGGAAAAATAGCTTAATGGAATTTTATTGATAGTTGGGCCTCGTTAAAACCCTCCGTCTATTGGCAGGAAAGAGTACCCGGGATTGTCACTTCTGAAATTTAATATTTGTGAAAGGGGAAGGTAAGTAAAGAAAAGACAATGATAAAAGAAAAAAAGGGGTGACCTAGGGAGGTCGGTCTAAGTGTAGTATCGTCGTAAGTTGGCGGCGTTCCATGTCCTCGGGACTTCGTTGCCGTTAAGCCGTTCGAGCTTGTATGCTCCCTTTCCGATTGTAGCCTTGATTCTGTATGGTTCTTCCCAATTGGAGGTTAGTTTTTTCCCTCTCCTAGGGTTGGGGGACCGATGTCGTTTCGTCGTAGGACGAGGTCGTCAGTTGCGAATTCTCACCGGATGACTTCGTGGTTGTATCTTAGGCTGACTCTTTGTTTTAGGGCTAGCTCTCTGAGGTGGGCTATGCTTCTTACTTCATCTGTGAGGTCTCATTCTGCTTCTTCATCGTTACCCCCGATCGTTCTCCGTGGACTGGGGTCTCCTATCTCTACTGGGATAACAGCCTCCGTGCCGTATGTTAATCGGAAGGGGTTTTCCCCGGTGGCTGTTTGGGGGGTCGTGCGGTACGACCATAAGACCGATCCGAGTTCGTCCGCCCATAGTCTTTTGGCTTCGTCGAGCCGTTTCTTGAGTCCTTTGACTATTATTTTGTTTGCGGATTCCACTTGTCCGTTCATTTGGGGGTGTTCGACTGAGCTAAAACGGTGGGATATGCATAGTCCTTTTAGGAATTCTCTAAATTTTTTGTCGGCGAATTGGGTTCCGTTGTCCGAGATGACGATCTCGAGGATCCCGAATCGGGTGACGACCTGTCGCCAGAGGAATTTTCGACATTGGGTTGCTGTGATAGAGGCTAGGGGCTCGGCCTCGATCCACTTAGTGCAGTAGTCTATGGCGACGATGAGATATCGGCGTTGGCCGTGTGCCGTGGGGAAAGGTCCAACGAGGTCGATCCCCTAGGTGCCGAATGGCTGTTCTGCCGATATGATGCTGAGTTGGTGTGGGGCAGCTTGGTGGATATTGGCGTGCCTTTGGCACTTGTTGCAAGTTTTTACTAGTTGTATGGAGTCTCGGATGACCGTGGGTCAGAAGTAGCCGGCCCGGATAATTTTTTGGGCAAGGGTTTTACCTCCGACGTGGTGGCCGCAACAACCTTCATGGATTTCACGGAGTATGTACTCCGTGTCTCCGGGCTCGACGCATTTGAGTAGGGGTTGCGAGAATCCGCGTTTGTATAGTTGTCCTGCGACGACTGTATAGTTGGCGGCTTCCCTTTTTGTCCGTTTTTCCTCTTTGGGGTCTTTGGGCAGTGTTTCTTTGAGGAGATATTGCAGGATGGGATAGGTCCATGATCCTTGGTGGGAGAGTGTCAGATAGGCGTTAGTCGTCGTGGATATGGACGGTGATTTGATGACTTCCTGAATTAGGGATTTGCTGCCGTGTCCTGGTTTAGTACTGGCTAGTTTAGAGAGGAGGTCAGCCCTGGCATTACGTTCCCTGGGGACGTGCCGTATGGTTACCTGATTGAACTCTTCCTTTAATTTGTTAACTTTGGCAAGGTACTGTTGTAGTAGGGGATCTCGTGTTTGGTAGTCTCCGTTAATTTGGAAACTGACTACTTGTGAATCCGTGTTAATTTCCAGGACCTTTGCTCCGACTTCTTTGGCTAGGGCTAAGCCCGCCAGGAGGGCCTCGTATTCTGCTTGGTTATTTGAGACTGAGAATTTGTATCGGACTGACTGTTCAATCACGACTCCGTTTTGATTTTCGAGAATGACTCCGGCACCTCCAGAAGTGACGTTCGAGGAGCCGTCAACGTGTAGTTTCCAGGATTTGGGGGTGGAATTTCCCGGTGTCATTTCGGCGATAACGTCGGCCATGGCTTGTGCTTTGATCGTGTATCGGGGTTCGAACTTGATATCGAATTGGGATAGTTCGATGGACCATGCTAGCATTCTGCCCGCTAGGTTGGGTTTTTGTAGTAACTGTTTAACAGCTTGGTCGGTTCGAACTATCACTGGGTGGGCCTGGAAATATTGCCGTAGACGTCGGGAGGCCGTGAGGAGGGCGAAGGCTAGCTTTTCTAGGCGCGAGTAGCAGGTTTCCGTGTCTTGTAGGACTTTGCTTATGAAGTATATTGGTTTTCGTTCTTTCTTTTCGTTTTCGCGGATAAGTGCTGCCGCGAGTGCTTCTTCCGTTATGGAGAGGTACAAGTAGAGAGTCTCCTCTGTTTGGGGTTTGGCGAGGACTGGTGGTTCCGCTAGGACTTTCTTGAAATGTTGGAAAGCTTCTTCACATTCTGCATCCCATTTGAAGGGGGCTCATTTTTTCACCAGTTTGAAGAAGAGGATTGCTTTTCGAGCTGATGCTCCGAGAAAGCGAGATAGTGCTGTTAGTCGGTCGGTGAGCTTCTGGATGTCGTTTAAGTTTTTTGGACTTGTCATTTCGAGGACGGTGCGACATTTTTCTAGGTTGGCTTCAACTCCACGTTGTGTGATCATGAAGCCGAGGAACTTCCCTGCCTCTATTCCGAAAGCGCATTTTGTCGGGTTGAGTCGCATTTGGTGCTTTCGTAGTGTGTTCATTATGACCTTGAGGTCGCTGATGAGTTGATCGCCGGAGTCGGTCTTGGCGAGCATGTCGTCTATGTAGACTTCTAGTTTTGTTCCGGACAGGTCTCGAAATATTTTGTTAAGGAGCCTTTCGTAGGTGGCTCCGATGACTGTGTAGCAGTACGTTCCATCGGGGGTGATGAAAGCCATTTTTTCCTCGTCGGGTCGGTGCATAGGTATTTGGTTATAGCCAGAATATGCGTCCATGAAGCTGAGGTATCGGTGTTCGGATGCGGCATCCACCAATCCGTCGATGTTTGGCAGGGGAACGGCGTCTTTTGGACAGACTTTGTTGAGGTCCGTGTAGTCGACGTACATTCGCCACTTCCCGGTGGACTTTTTTACCAGTACGACGTTTGCTAACCACATCGTGTAAGGTAGTTCTCGGATGAAGTTTGCTTCAAGTAGGGCTTGTACTTGTCTCTTGACCTCGGCCGCTTGGTCTGACGACATTTTACGTTTCCTTTGTGCCACGGGTTTGGCCTTGGGGTCTACGGCTAGTCGGTGGGGCATTAGGTCGGGGTCTATCCCCGGCATGTCGGCCGGCGTAAAAGCGAACAAATCTCTGTTTTGTTTCAAGAATTGGGAAAGGTCTTCTTTGAGGTTATATGGGAGGTTCTTGTTGATGAATGTGTATTCGTCCTTGGTTTGCCCTACTTGTAGTTTTTCCATGTCGCCTTCCGGTTCCGGCCTAGGTTGGCTCTTGTCGGGCGTCCAGGTCGGCGAGGAATATCCCAGCCGCATCGCGGGATATTTTCCGTAAAGCCAGGCTGGTGTTGTTGCATTCTGCCGCGACTTCCCGGTCTCCATGGATGGTTCCGATGGAGCCGTCCTCCATTATGAACTTCATAAGGAGGTATTTGGTAAAGATGATGGCCGAGAAGTCATTGATTGTTTTTCTCCCGAGGATGACGTTGTAAACGGTGGAGTCTTTTAGGACCACGAATTCAGATAGAATTGTCATCCGTTGGTTGCCCGTTCCTATGGTGAGGGGGAGGGTGATGGAACCTTCTGGTTTGAGAAAGTTGTCCCTGAGTCCCGTGACGCCGTTGCGGTGTGTTTGAAGATTTTCGTTGCGGAGCCTGAGCTTGTTGAAGGCTCCTCAGAAAAGGATGTTGGAGTCTGCGCCGGTGTCCATCAGTATTCTCCGGACGAGTCCCCTTCCGATTCTTGCCGAGATGACGAAGGGGGCATCTTCAGCCGAGGTGCCGTGCTGGCAGTCCTCGGGTAGGAAAGTTATCGTTTTACCGATGGTGGTGGTTGGGGCTTTATCCTTGACGGCCAGGATTTTGAGGTCCTTTTTAAGTGTTGTTTTCGATTTACCTGATACGTCCTTGCCCGTGATAACGTTTACTATTATGGTTGGGTCATCTTCTGGGCTTTCTCTGAGGGTTTGTTTTTGCGTCCTCGGGTTGCGCCCTTCTTTTTCTGGTGACCTATCTCTTTCCACGCGCTTTGGTTCTCTGATGATTTTGGCGAACTCTGGGAGTTTGCCGTCCCTTATGGCTTGTTCGAGGGCGTCCTTAAGGTCAAAACAGTCTTGTGTTCTGTGCCCGTATCCTCGGTAGTAGTCGCAAAAAAAGGTTTTGTTGCCGCCCGTTCTTTCTTTTAGTTGTCGGGCTTTTGGGATGATACCTCTGTCCGTTATTTGGTGGTATATCTCGGTAATTGGAGCTGTTAGGGGCGTGTAATTAGAGAATTTGCAGATTCTTGGCGGTCGGCTTGTATTTGTCAATTTGGGGTGGTCCCTTTGATTTTCCCTGGGTGGTGGGTTATGTCGGGGCGCCGAGTTGCCCTGTTGTGTGTTGCTGTGTTGTCGTTTGTTGGTGGCGATGACCTGGCTGAATTCCTCGTCATTGATGTAATCTTTGGCGACGTTTTGGATCTCGTGCATGGTCCATACTGGTTTGGTGGTAAGGTGTTTGCGAAAATCTTCGTTCATGAGCCCGTTGGTTAGGCAGAGGCTTGCGACGGAATCCGTGAGTCCGTCGACTGTTAGGCATTCATCGTTGAAGCGGTCGAGGTACTTCCTTGTGGATTCTTCTTGTTTTTGCGTGACCCCTAATAGGCTGATGGGGTGTTTAGCTTTAGTGATTCTAGTCGTGAACTGGGCCATGAATTTTTGTGTTATGTCGTGGAAACCGGCTATGGATCCGTTTGGGAGGGCGTTGAACCATTTGATAGCCGGTCCGGCTAGGGTTACCGGGAAGGCCCAGCATTGGACTGCGTTGGCCGCTCCTTCTAGGTTCATCCTGGCCTCGAAGGCCGTTAGATGTTCTTGGGGATCCTTGGTTCCGTCGTACTTCATGTCAGTGGGTTTATCGAAACCTTTAGGGAGTCTTGCCCTTAAGATCCTTTCTGGGAAAGGTGTAGCTCCCATTATTGTGTGGTCGTTCCTTGTGTGTTTGGTATCTCGATGTCGTCGATCTTTGTCCGAGTCATCCTATCGACTCAGATCTCGGGAAGTGCTGCGGTTGTGTCTTTTGCTGTATCGCCGTTCTGGCGATTTCTTTAGCCCGTGGTTGCGCGAGGTGCTACGACCGTCTCTCCTATTGTGTTGCCGAGTCGGCGATCCGCCATGGCGAGATTTTGGCCTGGAAGTTACATGGCTTCCGTGTTCGTTGTTGTGTCTTTCCTTGGTGACCAATTTGCCTTCAAGTTCCTGAACCCGGAGGCAGAGATCTTGGATGATTTGTGCCGCTTTGTCCCCCGTTTTCTCAGGGTGTCGCGGTTCCGTGATGATATGATCGTTTGCGTGGTGGATAGTACTTGCTATCCTTGCTTGGTTTGTGACCTCTTGATGTTCTGGGGTCGGATTCTTTGGTCGAGAGTCCTCCCGGCTTGAGGAGGCTTCTTCCAGTGCGTCCCCCGTTCTGGTTTTAGTCGGCGCAAGGTCCCCACAGACGGCGCCAATGTACAAGATGTCTCTGGTACGGGTTGAGAGGTGGATCGGAAATTTGCGGGTCGAGGCGGATGCCGGATCACTTGACTGGAGCAATGGAGGAGGTACTTGTAAAGACACTCCGACGCCCAAGTCAGAATGGATCTAAGAGGTAGAAGGTGTGAAGAATGAATGAATACCTGTAGGGACTTGGGTCCTTTATTTATAGGTGATGGGAGTTATCTTATCTTATCTTGTTTGATCAAGATAGGGAAGACGTTTGAATTCAAAAGTCGGTTAGGAGTTCTAGAAGGCCGGTTTCGGGCCTTCTAGAAGAGGGAGGCGGATCGAACCCGGGAACCGGGTTCGGGTTCGACCTTGGGTCTGGAATCCGTGGATCGGGTCCGTAACATTATTATTTTTATTATTATTATT
>NC_029778.3:35490764-35493065 GCF_000817695.3 Arachis duranensis | reverse complement strand
CGTAACATTATTATTATTATTATTATTATTATTATTATTATTATTATTATTGTTGTTATTGTTATTGTTATTGTTATTATTATTATTATTATTATTGTTATTATTATTATTATTATTATTGTGTATTATTATTGTTATTGTTATTGTTATTGTTATTGTTATTGTTATTATTATTATTGTTGGTATAATGTTGGATGATGATTTGGAGAGAGTTTTCTGTCATAGTCTGAATGCTATACAATTCTTATTGATTTTTTGTTTGAGTAATTTTTTTATTATTTTTGTAAAAACAAAAAAAATATCTAAATCATTTTATCAATAATTTGTGTTATATTTTATTTTGTTTATAATTATAAGATATTTTGATAAAAAATATATTGTGTGTTTATTCTGTTTGACACCGAATTCATATACATATTTTTACTACCCACATATCGTTTAATGAATATATATGTTTTATTAACTAAATATACAAAATATTAATAATATATTTTTTGTTGTAAAATAAAAATAAAGGCCAAATATAAATTTATATGTAATAAGTCCAAACACAAATAAACTATGTTAAAACTGTTGGCTCTTGAACGAATGATGGGAAAAGAGAACTGTTATTGAGGATCTGAAAAATCATCAAATTGATTCTTGAAGCAAGAAAGAGCAGTGAATAATCCAAAAAAAAAATGAAAAAGAAAAGAAAGAAATAAAGTTGTGATCCAAGGCAAAAAGAGTGTGCTTAAGAACCCTGGACACCTCTAATTGGGGACTCTAGCAAAGCTGAGTCACAATCTGAAAAGGTTCACCCAATTATGTGTCTGTGGCATGTATGTATCCAGTGGTAATACTGGAAGACAGAGTGCTTTGGGCCACAGCCAAGACTCATAAAGTAGCTATGTTTAAGAATCATCATACTTAACTAGGAGAATCAATAACACTATCTGAGTTCTGAGTCCCTATGGATGCCAATCATTCTAAACTTCAAAGGATAAAGTGAGATGCCAAAACTGTTCAGAAGCAAAAAGCTACTAGTCCCGCTCATCTAATTGGAGCTAAGTTTCTTTGATATTTTGGAGTCTATAGTATATTCTCTTCTTTTTATTTTGATTTTCAGTTGCTTGGGGACAAGCAACAATTTAAGTTTGGTGTTGTGATGAGCGGATAATTTATATGCTTTTTGGCATTGTTTTTAGTATGTTTTTAATATGTTTTAGTTAGTTTTTATTACATTTTTATTAGTTTTTAGTTAAAATTCACTTTTCTGGGCTTTACTATGAGTTTGTGTATTTTTTTGTGATTTCAGGTATTTTCTGGCTGAAATTGAGGGTCCTGAGCAAAAATCTGATTCAGAGGCTGAAAAGGACTGCAGATGCTGTTGGATTCTGACCTCCCTGCACTCGAAGTAGATTTTCTGGAGCTACAGAAGCCTAATTGGCACGCTCTCAACGGCGTTGGAAAGTAGACATCTTGGGCTTTCCAGCAATGTATAATAGTCCAAACTTTGCCCAAGATTTGATGGTCCAAACTGGCGTTACAAATCAGTTTCAGAATTCCCGGCGTTTAACGCCAGAACTGGCATAAGAATTGGAGTTAAACGCCTAAACTGGCATAAAAGTTGGCGTTTAACTCCAGAAAAAGTCTCTACACATAAAAGCTTCAATGCTCAGCCCAAGCACACACCAAGTGGACCCCGGAAGTGGATTTTTACGTCATTTACTCATTTCTGTATACCCTAGGCTACTAGTTCACTATTAATAGGATCTTTTGACATTGTATCTGTACCTTATGACACTTTACACGTTTCTCATTGTATTTTCTATAGCATGAGTCTCTAAACCCCATGGTTGGGGGTGAGGAGCTCTGCTGTGTCTTGATGGATTAATGCAATTACTACTGTTTTTCATTCTGTCACGCTTGTTTCTATTCTAAGATATCACTTGTTCTTCAACCTGATGAATGTGATGATCCGTGACACTCATCATCATTCTCGCCTATGAACGTGTGCCTGACAACCACCTCCGTTCTACTTCAGATTGAGTGAATATCTCTTGGATTCCTTAATCAGAATCTTCGTGGTATAAGCTAGAATTGATGGCGGCATTCAAGAGAATCCGGAAGGTCTAAACCTTGTCTGTGGTATTCTGAGTAGGATTCAAGGATGGAATGACTGTGACGAGTTTCAAACTCCTGAGGGCTGGGCGTTAGTGACAGACGCAAAAGAATCACTGGATTCTATTCCAACCCGATTGAGAACCGACAGATGATTAGCCGTGCTGTGACAGAGCGCGTTGAACATTTTCACTGAGA
>NC_029778.3:35489508-35490755 GCF_000817695.3 Arachis duranensis | reverse complement strand
TCCACTGAGAGGATGGGAGGTAGCCACTGACAACGGTGAAACCCTTGCATACAGCTTGCCATGGAAGGAGCCTTGTGTGCTTGAAGAAGAAGGCAGTAGGAAAGCAGAGATTCAGAAGATAAAGCATCTCCAAAACCTCAACCTGTTCTCCATTACTGCAAAACAAGTACTTATTTCATGTTCTTTTACTTTTTACAATCAACCTCGATAATTATTGATATCCTGACTAAGAGTTACAAGATAACCATAGCTTGCTTCAAGCTGACAATCTCCGTGGGATCGACCCTTACTCACGTAAGGTATTACTTGGACGACCCAGTGCACTTGCTGGTTAGTTGTGCGGAATTGCAAAAGTGTGATTGCAATTTCGTGCACCAAGTTTTTGGTGCCGTTGCCGGGGATTGTTTGAGTTTGGACAACTGACGGCTTATCTTGTTGCTTAGATTAGGACTGTTTTATTTTTGTTGGTTTAGAGTCTTTTATTTGAGTCTAGTTTCATATTTTAAGTTTGGTGTCAATTGCATGTTCTTAGTCCTTTCTTGTTCTTTAAAAATTCTAAGTTTGGTGTCTTCTTTGTGTTTTCCTTTAAGATTTTCGAAAATTTGTGTTTGATTTTCTAAAAATTTTAAGTTTGGTGTCATTTTGTTGTTTTTCTCTTTCCTCTTTTCAAAAATCAAATCTTTTTCAAAGTAATTTTCAATCATATCTCTTCAATTGCTAATTTCAAATCTTTTTAATTAACTAATTGATTCAGTTTTCAATTTGCTTTGATCTTATTCTCTTTTAATTTTCGAAATTTTATTTTATTTTCCATTTATTTTATTTTAATTTTTTTCGGTCACCTTAAAAAAAAAATATTTTTACTTTGCTTGTGAATTCATATCATATTCCCTTTCTCCATCATGGACCTAAGTGGAATTGAGCAATCCAGAAGGACTCTGGGGTCATATGCTAACCCCATTACAGCTGCATATGGGAGTAGCATCTGTATACCTCCCATCAAAGCAAGCAGCTTTGAGCTAAATCCTCAACTCATTATCATGGTGCAGCAAAATTGTCAGTATTCCGGTCTTCCACAGGAAGAACCTACTGAGTTTCTAGCACAGTTCTTACAAATTACTGACATAGTACGTGATAAAGAGGTGGATCAGGATGTCTACAGACTATTACTGTTTCCATTTGCTGTAAAAGATCAAGCTAAGAGGTGGTTGAATAACCAACCTACAGCAAGCATAAAGACATGGAAA
>NC_029778.3:35488683-35489410 GCF_000817695.3 Arachis duranensis | reverse complement strand
ATGGCAGTAGCCACTGATCCTAATCCTCAAGAACAGATGGTTGAGCTTAATCAGCAATTACACCTGATGACAAAACAGTTAGCAGAGTTTAAAGAGATGCTCCAAGAAACTAAAATTACTAACAAGAACATAGAATCCCAGTTGAATCAGGCAAAACAGCAGCTATCTAAACAGATAACGGAAGAATGCCAAGCAGTTCAACTGAGGAGTGGGAAGACATTGAATAACACTGCTCAAAGTAGCAAAAAGCCAAATAAGGAACAATTGACAGAGGATAACCAAACCACTGTCCAAAATCCCTCTGAGGACAGTAAGAGCCCAGAGAGGAATACTTTTGGCGTTCAAACGCCAGAAAAGGGGGGAAAACTGGCGTTAAACGCCCATTCCCTGCCCAGTTCTGGCGTTCAAACGCCAGAGAAGGGAGAAAAGTTGGCGTTAAACGCCCAATATTCACCCAATCCTGGCGTTCAAACGCCAATGGAGGATCAGACACCTGAGAGTGCTGATAATAACCCCTCTAAAAAGGCTTATCCAACCACTTCTGTAAGGAATAAACATGCAGCAACTAAGGTTGAAGAATATAAAGCCAAGATGTCTTATCCTCAGAAACTTCGCCAAGCGGAGCAGGATAAGCAATTTGCCCGTTTTGCAGACTATCTAAGGACTCTTGAAATAAAGATTCCATTTGCAGAGGCACTTGAGCAAATACCTTCTTATGCTAAGTTCA
>NC_029778.3:35487432-35488542 GCF_000817695.3 Arachis duranensis | reverse complement strand
AGGAAGCTTTATGATACCATGCACATTAGAAGGAGCTTGCACCAAGACAGCCCTGTGTGACCTTGGAGCAAGTATCAATCTAATACCTGCATCCACTATCAGAAAGCTTGGGTTGACTGAAGAAGTCAAACCAACCCGGATATGCCTCCAACTTGCTGATGGCTCCATTAAATATCCATCAAGCATAATTGAGGACATGATTGTCAAAGTTGGGCCATTCGCCTTTCCAACTGACTTTGTAGTGCTGGAAATGGAGGAGCACAAGAGTGCAACTCTCATTCTAGGAAGACCTTTCCTAGCAACTGGACGAACTCTCATTGATGTACAAAAAGGAGAAGTAACCCTTAGAGTCAATGAGGATGAGTTCAAGTTGAATGCTGTAAAAGCTATGCAGCATCCAGACACACCAAATGACTGCATGGCTGCTGACATTATTGACTCTTTGGTGGAAGAGATCAATATGACTGAACGTCTAGAATCAGAGCTAGAGGACATCTTCAAAGATGTTCAGCCTGATTTGGAGGAATCAGAGAGAATAATAGAACCTCTGAAAATCCCTGAAGAAGAAGAGAAATCTCCCAAAACAGAGCTCAAACCATTACCACCATCCCTGAAATATGCATTTCTGGGAGAAGGTGATACCTTTCCTGTAATCATAAGCTCTGCTTTAAATCCACAGGAAAAGAAAGCACTGATTCAAGTGCTAAGGACACACAAGACAACTCTTGGGTGGTCCATAAGTGATCTTAAGGGCATTAGCCCAGCAAGATGCATGCACAAGATCCTATTGGAGGATAATGCCAAACCAGTGGTTCTACCACAAAGGCGGCTAAATCCAGCCATGAAGGAAGTGGTGCAGAAAGAGGTCACTAAATTACTAGAGGCTGGGATCATTTATCCTATTTCTAATAGCCCCTGGGTGAGCCCTGTCCAAGTTGTCCCCAAGAAGGGAGGCATGACAGTAGTTCATAATGAAAAAAATGAACTGGTTCCTACAAGAACAGTCACAGGGTGGCGTATGTGTATTGACTACAGAAGGCTCAATACAGCCACCAGAAAGGATCATTTTCCTTTACCATTCATAGACCAAATGCTAGAAAGACTAGCTGG
>NC_029778.3:35486775-35487368 GCF_000817695.3 Arachis duranensis | reverse complement strand
AAAAGGTGCCAAGAGACTAACCTGGTTTTAAACTGGGAGAAATGTCACTTTATGGTGACTGAAGGAATTGTCCTTGGGCACAAAATTTCAAGTAGGGGAATAGAGGTGGATAAGGCAAAGGTAGAGGTAATTGAAAAATTACCACCACATGCCAATGTTAAGGCAATCAGAAGCTTTCTGGGACACGCAGGATTCTACAGAAGGTTTATAAAGGATTTTTCAAAAATTGCTAAACCTCTGAGCAACCTGCTAGCTGCCGACACACCATTTGTGTTTGACACACAGTGTCTGCAGGCATTTGAGACCCTGAAAGCCAAGCTGGTCACAGCACCAGTTATCTCTGCACCAGACTGGACATTGCCATTCGAACTAATGTGTGATGCCAGTGACCATGCCATTGGTGCAATATTGGGACAGAGGCATAACAAGTTTCTGCACGTCATTTATTATGCCAGCCGTGTTCTAAATGATGCACAGAAGAATTACACAACTACAGAAAAAGAGTTACTTGCAGTGGTCTATGCGATTGACAAGTTTAGATCCTATCTAGTGGGATCAAAGGTGATTGTGTACACTGACCATGCTGCTCTTAA
>NC_029778.3:35485821-35486600 GCF_000817695.3 Arachis duranensis | reverse complement strand
GTCCCTCCCTTCTACTGAGATCTCTGAGACTTTCCCAGATGAGCAACTCTTTGCCATTAAGGAAGCTCCATGGTTTGCAGATATTGTAAATTACAAAGCTGTGAGGTTCATACCCCAGGAGTACAGCAGGGTGCAAAGAAAGAAATTAATTTCAGATGCCAAGTACTACCTATGGGATGAGCCATATCTCTTTAAGAGATGTGCAGACGGAATGATCCGAAGATGTGTATCCAGAGAGGAAGCACAAAGGATCCTATGGCACTGCCATGGATCACAGTATGGGGGACATTTTGGAAGTGAGCGAACAGCCACTAAGGTCCTCCAATGTGGCTTCTACTGGCCTACTCTCTATAGAGATGCCCGAGAGTTTGTGCGTAACTGTGACAGCTGCCAAAGAGATGGTAACTTGCCTCACGGATACGCCATACCTCAACAAGGGATCTTAGAGATTGAATTATTTGATGTATGGGGGATTGACTTCATGCGTCTGTTCCCACCATCATACTCATACACTTACATTCTGGTGGCAGTGGACTATGTATCTAAGTGGGTAGAAGCAATTGCTACACCCACTAATGATACTAAGACCGTGCTGAAATTCCTCCAGAAACACATCTTCAGCAGATTTGGTGTTCCCGGAGTCATAATCAGTGATGGGGGTACTCATTTCTGCAATAAACAGCTGTACTCTGCTATGGTCCGATATGGAATTAGCCACAAAGTGGCAATCCCGTATCATCCACAGACAAATGGGCAAGCTGAAGTCTCTAACAGAGAGT
>NC_029778.3:35483886-35485631 GCF_000817695.3 Arachis duranensis | reverse complement strand
TGGAACTGGAACATAAAGCCTACTGGGCAACCAGATTCCTAAACCTGGATGCTAAGTTAGCTGGTGAAAAAAGATTGCTCCAGCTAAATGCGCTAGATGAATTTAGACTCAGTGCCTTTGAAAATGCTAAAATTTATAAGGAAAAGGCAAAGAAGTGGCATGACAAGAAGTTGTCATCCAGAGTCTTTGAGCCAGGACAAAAAGTTCTGCTCTTCAACTCTAGGCTCAGATTGTTCTCAGGAAAACTTAAATCCCGTTGGAGGGGTCCGTATGTGATTACAGGAGTATCACCATATGGATATATTGAGCTTCAGGATACTGATTCTGACAAGAAGTTCATTGTTAATGGACAGAGGATCAAGCATTATCTTGAAAGCAATTTTGAGCTGGAATGCTCAAAACTGAGGCTGGAATTATCCTCAGTGAAGGTCCAGCTAAAGACAATAAAGAAGCGCTTGCTGGGAGGCAACCCAGTCATTAGCAGGTTATATGTTTTGTTTCTATAAGGGCAACTATCAAAATTGAAGGAATTCACAGAGTTACAGAAGGATTCAGTGCAAAAAGCAGAGGAAAAGAGGTTGCTGGCAAAAAAAATGCCAGTAAGGGGTACTTTGGGCGTTAAACGCCAGAATGGGCACCATTCTGGGCGTTTAACGCCAGTAAAGGTGCCATTTTGGGCGTTAAACGCCAGAATGGGCACCATTCTGGGCGTTTAACGCCAGTAAAGGTGCCATTTTGGGCGTTAAACGCCAGAATGGGCACCATTCTGGGCGTTTAACGCCAGGCGTGCAGCATCCTGGGCGTTTAGCAAAATGCCCAGTGACAAAGGGAATTCTGGCGTTTAACGCCAGCCAGGGTACCTGGCTGGGCGTTAAACGCCCACAAAGGCCAACAAATGGGCGTTAAACGCCAGAATGGATACCATTCTGGCCGTTTAACGCCAGAAAGGTGGGGGACAGAGATTTTGCTTTCTGATTAAAATTTTTCCAACTTTCCTTTTTTGATCCATACTTTTCTACATAAACACATTTCAAACTTTCATCATTCACTTTCAAATTTTCAAAAATTAAAATCATTCTTCAAATCTCTCTCAAATCCTTCCCAAATCTTCTTCAAAAACTGAAATTTTTCTCAAATTCTCTCCATATCTTCTCAAATCTCCTTCAAAATTTTCGAAATCTCTCCTCCCTTCCTTATAAATACACGTTCGGCCACCCCTTTCTCCCCACCGTTCGAATTTGCTCTCCTCCTCTCTCTCCTCTCTCATTTCTTTTGCTTGAGGACAAGCAAACCTCTAAGTTTGGTGTGCTTTTCCGTGATCACTAAGCCAAGATTTATCAAGATCATGGCTCCTAAGGGAAAACAAACCAATTTAAGAGGCAAGAAACAGAATAATCCAAAGAGTCTTTGGAATCAAGAGAAGTTCTTAACCAAAGAACATGAAGACCATTATCACAAAATAATGGGTCTGAAGTCAGTGATCTCGGAAGTCAAATTCGATCTAAAAGAAGATGAATATCCGGGGATCCAAGAGCAAATTCGAAACAGAGGATGGGAAGTTCTAACCAATCCTGAGATAAAGGTTGGAAGAAATATGGTTCAGGAATTCTACTCAAATCTGTGGCTGACAGATAAGCAGAGAATGACTGGAACTACTTTCCATACTTACAGAACCATGGTCAGAGGGAAGGTTATCTACTTCCATCTGGACAAAATAAGAGAGGTCTTCAAATTGCCTCAACTGG
>NC_029778.3:35471650-35483728 GCF_000817695.3 Arachis duranensis | reverse complement strand
CTGGCTAGACTTTATTGGGCGCTCCATATTGCCCACTAGCAACCGTTCTGAGGTCACTATCAAGAGAGCAGTGATGATTCACTGCATTATGCTTGGAAAAGAAGTGGAGGTTCATCTGATTACTTGTGAGATCTACACAATTGCAAATAAGAATTCCACTGAAGCCAAACTGGCTTACCCAAGCTTGATCTCCTTGCTTTGTAAAGAGGCTGGGGTGAAGATAGGAGTAGATGAATTCATACCCATTGAACACCCAATCACCAATAAGTCAATAGAAGGACAAATGCAAGACAACTCTATCAAAAAGGGGGCGCAGGAGTTCCTCCCTGAATTTCCTGAAATTGACTACTGGGCCAGCCTAGAAGCATCTATCACCAAGTTGCAAGAAACTATGGAGCAACTTAAGGAAGAACAGCAGAATCAGAACTGCATGTTCTGTAAATTGCTGAAGGAACAAGAGAAGCAGGGGCGTGAGCTTCAAGAGTTGAAACGCCAAAAGTTCTCCCCTCAAATTGAGGGAGCATCCACTTCTCAAAATCAAGGTTGTTGAGTCCTAACTCTGTGATAACCTCTATCATTAGGAGCTTATTAAAATATTTGTTTTCTATTACTACTAGTCTTATCTTATATCTATTTCTGAGTCTTGTTCTTAATTCATGATTAATAAAATTTAGAGTTCATGTCTTAAAGCTATGAATGTCCTATGAATCCATCACCTCTCTTAAATGAAAAGTGCTTTAATCACAAAAAAACAAGAAGTACAAGATTTCGAATTCATCTTTGAAACTAGTTGAATTAGTTTGATGTGGTGACAATACTTTTTATTTTCTGAATGAATGCTTGAACAGTGCATATGTCTTTTGAATTTGTTGTTTTAAGAATGTTAAAACTGTTGGCTCTTGAACGAATGATGGGAAAGGAGAACTGTTATTGAGGATCTGAAAAATCATCAAATTGATTCTTGAAGCAAGAAAGAGCAGTGAATAATCCAAAAAAAAAATGAAAAAGAAAAGAAAGAAATAAAGTTGTGATCCAAGGCAAAAAGAGTGTGCTTAAGAACCCTAGACACCTCTAATTGGGGACTCTAGCAAAGCTGAGTCACAATCTGAAAAGGTTCACCCAATTATGTGTCTGTGGCATGTATGTATCCAGTGGTAATACTGGAAGACAGAGTGCTTTCTCTTTAGGGGGTTCACTCAACAAGAAGAATGCCTTTGAGAAAGCCATAGATGTCATTGAAACTGTAGCTGAGAATGACTACTTCTATGCTTCAGAAAGAGGCCAAAAGAAGGGGGTGCTGGAACTCAATTCTATGGATGCCCTGTTGGCACAAAACAAGGCAATTGCAGCACAATTGGCAGCCTTAACCAAGAAAATGGAAAACAATCAAGTTGCAGTTGTCCAAGCTCAAGCACCACCCCAAGAAGAAAATGAACCAGAAGTTGAATGTAAGCAAGCAAACTATGTGCATAACCCTTCTCGACCACCATATGACCCTAACTCCAAGACATATAACCCAGGATGGAAGAACCACCCAAATTTTGGGTGGGGGAACCAACAAAATCACAATCAAGATCACAACAAACCATACCAAGCCAATCAATACCAGAATCACAACTCCAACCATCAGTCAAATAACAACAGACCTTACCACAATCTGCTTCACACATCATATCCTTCCAACCAGCAAACACACCACCACCAAGACACACTAACCCCAACCTCACAACCATGTGAAATCAAGGGTAACTTTGAGAGAGTAGAGGCCGCAATAGCACAGCTATCATCACAGCTCATAGGGGCCATTTCCACGCTCTTGGAAAGGCAAGCACAAGCTGAAAAGAAGATAGATGCCAACCAAGAAGAATACATGTCGAATTTAAAGAACCAAGGTGCAGCAATCTCAAAACTAGAAGCACAAGTGGGGTTCTTATCCAAGCAAATCCCAATGCCTACACACACATTTTCAAGTGACACCATGGCCAACCCAAGAGGGGAGTGCAAAGCCATCACACTTAGAAGTGGAAAAGTGGTAGAAGAGGCCACCCCAAACCAGGAGAACCACGAAAAAGAAGCTACAGAAAAGCCTGAAAATAGGAAGAAAGAAGAGGTCCCTAGCCCATCTTCACCAAAGCCAATCTTGAAGCTTTATGTACCAAAGGCACCATACCCACAAAGGCTAAGGAAGGATGGGAAGGATAGCCAGTTTTCCAGATTTTTGGAAATCTTCAAAAAGCTCCAAATTAACATACCATTTGCTGAGGCACTGGAGTAAATGCCCCTCTACGCAAAGTTCCTGAAGGAGCTCATGACAAGAAAAAGAAACTGGGGAGAAAAAGTGACTGTAGTCCTAAGTGAGGAGTGTAGTGCCATCATACAAAAGAAACTCTCCAAGAAAATGAAGGACCCAGGGAGTTTCCAAATCCCCTGCATCATAGGGGATATCACTATTGAAAAGACTTTATGTGACTTGGGGGCTAGCATCAATCTCATGTCCTTAAACATGATGAGGAGGATGAGAATTGAGGAAGCCAAACCAACAAGAATGGCACTCCAACTAGCTGACAGGACATTAAAGTTTCCACATGGAGTGGTGGAAGATTTGTTGGTGAAGGTGGGAGAATTCATCTTCCTAGTTGACTTTGTTGTGCTGGATATGGAAAAAGAGGCAAACACTTCAATTATCCTAGGAAGGCCATTCCTAGCTACTGCTGTAGCCATTATTGATGTGCAAAAAGGAGAACTAGTCTTGAGACTATATGAGGAAAAGATGGTCTTCAACATCTTCAAGGCAATGAGTTATCCCAAGGAAGAAAAAGGAGAATGCAAGATGGTGGACACCATAGAACAAATAGTCCAAGGAGTCTTGGAAGAAGAGCAATATGAAAGAAGTATGGAATTGGAGCAACAAGCACCACATGAAAAACCACCACAAGGAAGCATGGAAAGTTCAATCATGACAACCCGCACAGACAACAATGGAGAAGAGGAACCAAAACTAGAGCTAAAAACCTACCTCCAAGCTTGAAATATGCCTATCTAGGTGACAACAGCACTTACCCAGTGATCATCAACTCAAGCTTGAGTAAGAGCAAGAAGAGGAGTTCATCCAAGTGCTAAAACAACACAAGGATGATATAAGCTGGACACTCACAGACTTAAAAGGGATCAGCCCTTCAATGTGTATGCACAAGATCCTACTTGAGGAGGGTGCTAAGCCTTCAAGGCAACAACAAAGAAGGTTGAATCCAACCATGAATGAGGTAGTCCAGAAGGAAGTGTTGAAGTTGTGGCAAGCTGGGGTGATCTACCCCATCTCAGAAAGCCCTTGGGTGAGCCCGGTACAAGTAGTTCCAAAGAAAGGAGGAGTCAATATTGTACCAATTGAGAAGAAAGAGCTGATACCAACAATAACAGTGACTGGTTGGCGTATGTACATCGACTACAGGAAGCTCAATGAAGCCACCAGGAAGGACCACTTCCCCCCTACCATTCTTGGACCAAATTCTTGAGAGGCTGGCTGGACATGAATACTACTGCTTTCTTAACAGTTATTCGGGTTACAACCAAATAGTTGTGGACCCAAAGGACTAGTAGAAAACTTCATTTACTTGTCCATACGGTGTCTTTGCTTACAGGAGGATGCCCTTTGGACTGTGCAATGCACCTGCAACATTCCAAAGGTGCATGCTCTCCATATTTTTAGACATGATTGAAAGATTTATTGGGGTGTTTATGGATGACTTCTCTGTATTTGGTAACTGATGAGCGGATATTTTATACGCTTTTTAGGGGTAATTACATGTAGATTTTAGTATATTTTAGTTAGTGTTTAGTATATTTTTATTAGTTTTTAGGCAAAATTCATATTTCTGGACTTTACTATGAGTTTGTGTATTTTTCTGTGATTTCAGGTATTTTCTGGCTGAAATTGAGGGAGCTGAGCAAAAATCTGATCTAGGCTAAAAAAGGACTACTAATGCTGTTGGATTCTGACCTCCCTGTACTCGGAATGAATTTTTTGGAGCTACAAGAGTTCAATTGGCACGCTCTCAATTGGGTTGGAAAGTAGACATCCAGGGTTTTCCAGCAATATATTATAGTCCATACTTTGCGCAAAGATAGACGACGTAAACTGGCGTTCAACGCCAGTTCTATGTTGCAGTCTAGCGTTCAGCGCCAGAAATAGGTTGCAAGTTGGACTTCAACGCCAGAAACAGGTTACAACTTGGCGTTCAACTCTAGAAACAGTCCAGGCACATGAGAAGCTTAAGTCTTAGCCCCAGCACACACCAAGTGGGCCCCAGAAGTGGATTTCTGCACCAATTATCTTAGTTTACTCGTTTTCTGTAAACTTAGGTTACTATTTAGTATTTAAACAACTTTTAGAGACTTATTTTTTATCTCATGACATTTTAGATCTGAATTTCATACTCTTTGACGGCATGAGTCTCTAAACTCCATTGTTGGGGGTGAGGAGCTTTGCAGCGTCTCGATGAATTAATGCAATTATTTCTGTTTTCCATTCAAACACGCTTGTCCCTATATAAGATGTTCATTCGCGCTTCACTATGAAAAAAGTGATGATCCGTGACACTCATCACCTTCCTCAATCCATGAACGTGTGCCTGACAACCACCTCCATTCAACATCAGATTGAATGAGTATCTCTTAGATTTCTTAATCAGAATCTTCGTGGTATAAGCAGGAATTGATGGCGGCATTCATGAGAATCCAGAAAGTCTAAACCTTGTCTGTGGTATTCCGAGTAGGATTCAAGGAATGAATGACTGTGACGAGCTTCAAACTTGCGATTGTTGGGCATGGTGACAGACACAAAAGGATCAATGGATCCTATTCCGACATGATCGAGAACCAACAGATGATTAGCCGTGCTGTGATAGAACATTTGGACCATTTTCACTGAGAGGATGGGAAGTAGCCATTGAAAACGGTAACACCCTACATACAGCTTGCCATAGGAGGCGCCTTGCGTGTGTGAAGAGGAGGACAAGAGAAAAGCTGAAATTCAGAAGACAAAGCATCTCCAAAACTCCAACATATTCTCCATTACTGCTTAACAAGTATTTATTTTATGCCCTATTCACTGTTTACGAAACTAAAGAACCCTATTGGTATCCTGACTAAGATTAATAAGATAACCATAGCTTGCTTCAAGCCAACAATCTAATCTTCGTGGGATTCGACCCTTACTCACGTAAGGTATTACTTGGACGACCCAGTGCACTTGCTGATTAGTTGTGCGAAGCTGTGAAAAATAGTCCATTAATATTGGCATACACAATTTCGTGCACCAAGTTTTTGGCACCGTTGCCGGGGATTGTTTGAGTTTGAACAACTGACGGTCATTCTTGTTACTTAGATTAGGAAAAATTGGTCTTTTTGGTTTAGAGTCACTAGGATTGCATCTTCTATTATTCCTTTTAAAAATTTTTCAAAAATATTATTTTTCTTTAATTGAATTTTCATTTTTTTTAGATTAGTGTCATGTTCTAAGTTTGGTGTCAATTGCATGCTCTTCTTTGTCATTCAATTTTCGAATTGCATGTTCATTGTTCTTTCTTGGTCTTCAAGTTGTTCTTGTTTATTTTTCTTGTTTGATATTTAGTTCTTGTTTATTTTTCTTGTTTGATCTTTACTTTTTCTTGTTTTGTGTTTTTCCTTGTTTTTCTTGTGATTTTCGAAAATTTCAAAAAGATTTTTCTTTTAGAAAATATTTTTTCCTTCATAGCTCAGTTGGTTAGAACGTTGGCTTATGTTTTTTGGTATCTTCTTTTCAAAAATAATTTTTCTTTGATTAAATCTTGCGTAAAATTTTAAGTTTGGTGTTTTCTTGTTGTGTTCTTGAGTCCAAGTCTTTGAATTTTTGTTCTTCGTTTTCTTGTGAATCTTCAAAGTGTTCTTGAGTCTCTCTTGTGTTTTGATCTTAAAATTTTTAAGTTTGGTGTTCCTTGGTGTTTTCCCTCCAAAATTTTTGAAAACAAGGAACATTAGATCTAAAAAATTTTAAGTCTTTTGTCTTTTGTGTGTTTTTCTATTTCATCATAAAAATTTCAAAAAAAAAATATATCTTTTCCTTTAATTACTCATTATTTTCAAATCCTTTTGGTTTACTTCGTCAAATATTTTTTAAAAATCATATCTTTTTCAAAACTTCCTAACCATTTTTTCTCTCTCTTCAATTTTCGAAAATTATATCCAAAATTTTTCAAATCTTTTCAAATAATTAATTATTTTTGTTTTCAATTTTTTGTTTTGGTTTTCTAATTTTCAAATTTTTATTTAATTTTCCATTTATTTTATTTTATCCTTTTAATTTTCGATATTCAAAAAAAATTTTAAATCCACATCATCTCCCTTTCTCCATCATGGAACTAAGTGGAAATGAACAATCCAGAAGGACTCTGGGGTCATATGCTAACCCCACTATTGCTTCATATGGGAGTAGTATCTGTATACCCTCCATCGGAGTCAGTAGTTTTGAGTTGAATCCTCAGCTCATTATCATGGTGCAGCAAAGTTGCTAGTATTCCGGTCTTCCACAGGAAGAACCTACAGAGTTTCTGGCACAGTTTTTACAAATTCCTGACACAGTACATGATAAGAAAATAGATCAAGATGTCTATAGATTATTATTGTTTTCATTTGCTGTAAAAGACCAAGCTAAGAGGTGGTTAAATAACCAACCTAAAGACAGCATAAAGACATGGAAACAGCTATCAGAAAAATTCATGAATCACTATTTTCCTCCAAAATGGATGACACAGCTAAGATTGAGCATCCAAGGCTTTAAACAAGGAGATAATGAATTCCTTTATGATGCCTGGGAGAGATATAGAGAGATGCTAAGAAAATGCCCCTCTGAAATGTTTTCAAAGTGGGTGCAGTTAGACATCTTCTACTATCGGCTTACAGAAAGAGCTCAGATTTCTCTAGACCACTCACCTGGTGGATCTATACACATGAGAAAGACAATAGAAGAAGCTCAAGAGCTTATTGATACAGTTGCTGGAAATCAGCATCTGTACCTAAGCATTGAATCTTCCATCAACAAAGAGGCTAAAACAGTAACTGTTGAACTCAGTCCTGCAGATCAAGCTGCTGAATTCAATCAGAAATTAGATTTTCTAACAAAACAGTTAGCCAAATTCAAGGAGATACTACAAGAAACAAGAATGGCTAATATGAATATGGAAGTACAGTTGAAGCAAACAAAACAGTAGTTATCAAAACAAATAATAGAAGAGTGCCAAGCAGTTCAATTAAGAAGTGAAAAAACATTAAATACCTCACTTCAAGGTAGCAGGAAGCCAAGAAATGAGAAAACCACCCAAAATCCATCTGAGGACAATAAGAGCCCAGAGAGGAATAATTCTAGCGCTCAAACGCCAGAAAATGGGTGGAAAGCTGGCGTTGAACGGCCAAATCATGCTCAGTCCTGGCGTTCAACGCCAGAAACAAGCAAGGAATTGGCGTTGAACGCCTAAAGGAAGCACAGTTCTGGCGTTCAGATTCCAGAAACAGGTAAGGAGCTGGCGTCTAATGCCATTCCAGCTTCTACCCCTGGCATTCAAACGCTAGTGGAAGATCAGACACATACAAGTGCTGATAGCAACCCCTCTAAAAAGGCTTCTCAACCCACATCTGTAGATAATAAACCTGCAGTAACTAAAGTTGAAGAATACAAAGCCAAAATGCTTTATCCTCAGAAACTCTGCCAAGCGGAACAGGATAAGCAATTTGCTCGCTTTGCAGACTATCTCAAGACTCTTGAAATAAAGATTCCATTTGCAGAGGTACCTGAGCAAATACCCTCTTATGCTAAGTTTATGAAAGAGATCTTAAGTCATAAGAAGGATTGGAGGGAAACTGAAAAAGTTTACCTCACTAAATAATGCAGTGCAGTCATTCTGAAAAGCTTACCTGAGAAGCTTAAAGATCCCAGAAGCTTTACGATACCATGCACATTAGAGGGTACTTGTACCAAGCAAGTTTTATGTGATCTTGGGGCAAGTATTAACCTAATACCTACATCCACTATCAGAAAGCTTGGTTTAACTGAAGAAGTCAAACCAATCCAGATATGTCTCAAACTTGCTGATGGCTCCATTAAATACCCATCAGGTGTGATTGAAGACATGATTGTCAATGTTGGGCCATTTGCCTTTCCCACTGACTTTGTGGCGCTAGAAATGGAGGAGCACAAGAGTACAAATCTCATTCTAGGACGACCTTTCCTAGCAGCTGAACCCTCATTGACGTCCAAAAGGGGGAAGTAACCCTGAGAGTCAATGAGGATGAGTTTAAGTTGAATGTTGTCAAAGTTATGCAGCATCCAGACACCCCAAATGACTGCATGAGCATTGATATTATTGACTCTTTGGTTAAAGAGGTCAATATGACTGAGAGTCTCAAATCAGAGCTAGAGGATATCTTTAAAGATGCTCGGCCTGATCTGGAGGAACCAAAGAAAATAATAGAACCTCTGAAAATCCCTCAGGAAGAGTGATAAACCCCGATTTTGTGGTTTATCTTGTGCTTATTTTGGGGGATTTTATCACATTTTCTCACATTTATTCAATGAAATAGCATGGTTTTGCAATTCTCCCTTGATTTGTGCTTAAATGTGAAAACATGCTTTTTAGGCCCTAAAATTGGTGATTTTAATTCACTACTATAGGGTCAATTCTCTCAATTCTCTACTAATCTTGCTTTCTATAGCTTGTTCTTCATCTAACAATCAACAAAAATTTAATGCACCAATACACAAATCAAGAGGTCTTTTAAGGGTTGTAATGGGGTTAGGGTCAAGGTAGGATTGTATCTGGCCAAGTGGACTAAAATCTGAATCCTTGATTAACCTAAACTTTCCACCTAACTTAAGACAATCCATTTAATTAAAATACAAAATCTAACTTCCCATTAACTGTGTTTACTACATATTTATGCATTCCAAGTTTTGAGTACAGCTCATATGCATTGATTTCATTATTTATTTTGGGGCATTTTGTCCCATTTTATTAATTGCTCTTTTCTTTTTCTTTTTCACTTTTTTTTTTATTTTTCTCAATGCATATGATTAAAGTATTGAATGCAATAACATGTGCTCAACCATTATTTTGCACATTTTCACTAAAATATACAACACCCAATTATTCAAACCAAATATTTTCAAATCCAACTTCCCCACACTTAAATCATGAGTACTTTTACTAGTCTAAGCTAACCAAGGATTCAAATTAAGGACATTATTGTTTTCCGCTTAGAGTTAGTAATGAGCTAAAGTAAAGAACAAATGGGTAAGATAGGCTCAAATTAGTTTGCAAAGGATAATGGAAAGGGTAAGGCCATATGGGTATGTAAGCTTAGTGAAACAAGGCCTCAATCATATAAGTTCATGCATACATCAAATAATGGAAATATAGAATTAAGCAAGACAAAGATCACAATTTTAGAGAGAAAAACACACACCAAAAATAAAATATTGGTCGATAAAATGCAACCAATCAAATAGGCTCAAAATCTCACTGGTTTTGTGTGTTCGAGCTTTAAACCATGTTCCAAAATAAGAATTCTTCAAACAAGTTTTTCAAAAAGTTTTATTCAAATTAGTGAAATACTATAAAAATTTCTTGAAAAAGAAAACATTACTTTAACCAAGTGGTAAAATATGCACAAAAAAAAAATAAACATGCAATTGAACATGCAAATACAACAATGAAAAACAAAAATATTTTGTGTTTCTTGTTTGAGTCTTGAGTCAATTTTTAAATTTGGTGTCAATTGCATATTTTAAAAATTATCTTGCATTTTTTGAAAATTCATGCATTCATAGTGTTCTACATGATCTTCAAGTTGTTCTTGGTAAGTCTTCTTGTTTGATCTTGATGTTTTCTTGTTTTGTATCTTTTGTTGTTTTTCATATGCATTTTTCGTTTGTTAGAGTCCATGCATTAAAGATTTCTAAGTTTGGTGTCTTGCATATTTTCTTTGCATCAAAAATTTTTCAAAATTATGTTCTTGATGTTCATCATGATCTTCAAAGTATTCTTGGTGTTCATCTTGACATTCATAGTGTTCTTGCATGCATCATGTGTTTTGATCCAAAATTTAATGTTTTGGGTCATTTTTATGTTTTTCTTTCTCATCATTAAAAATTCAAAAATAAAAAAATATCTTTTCCTTTTTTCTCTCCTAATTTTTGAAAATTTGAGTTGACTTAGTCAAAAATTTTTTAAAATTAGTTGTTTCTTACAAGTCAAGTCAAATTTTCAATTTTAAAAATCTTATCTTTTTAAAACCTTTTTCAAAAATCATATCTTTTCCATTTTTCTTATTATTTTCGAAAAATTTTAAAAATCTTTTTTCAAATTATTTTCAAAATCTTTTTCTTATCTTTATATCATATTTTCGAAATTACACTAACAAGTAATATGATTGATTCAAAAATTTGAAGTTTGTTACTTTCTTGTTAAGAAAGGTTCAATCTTTAAATTCTAGAATCCTATCTTTTTAGTTTCTTGTTAGTTAAGTAATTAATTTTTAATTTTAAAATTTTTAAAATCTTTTTCAACCATATCTTTTTATCTTATCTTTCTATCATATCTTTTTCAAAAGTTTATCTTTTCCAAAAATTTGATTTCAAAATATCTTATCTTATCTTCTTATCTTTTCAAATTTGATTTTAATATCTTTTCCAACTAACTATTTGACTTTTTGTTTGTTTCTTATCTTTTTCAAAACCACCTAACTACTTTTCCCTTTCTAATTTTCGAAAATATCTCATCTCTTTTTCAAAAATTCTTCTTAATTGTTTTAAATTTTAATTTTAATCATATCTTATCTTTAATTTTCGAAAATCACTAACTACTTTTTCAAAATTATTTTCGAATTCCCTCTTTCTTCTCTTCTTCTTTTTTTTTATTTATTTAATAACACTTCTCTTCATCCTAAAATTCGAACCCCCCCTCTCTCTGAGTTCGAATTTTCCTATTCTCCTTCCTATTCTTCTTCTACTAATAATAAGGATCCTCTTTGTCCAAATATAGAGGATTCCTCTTCCTTTTTCTTTTTCTCTTCTCTTTCATATGAGCAGGAATAAGAAAAAAGGAACTCTTGTTGAAGCTGAACCTGAACCTGAAAGGACTTTGAAGAGGAAACTAAGAGAAGCTAAATTACAACAATCCAGAGGCAACCTTTCTGAAATTTTCGAACAAGAGAAGGAGATGGTAGCCAAACCCAACAATAATAATGCAAGGAGGATGCTTGGTGACTTCACTAAACCAACGTCCGAATTTGATGAAAGAAGCATCTCAATTCCTGCCATTGGGGCTAAGAATTTTGAGCTGAAACCTCAATTAGTTGCTTTAATGCAACAGAACTGCAAGTTTCATGGACTTCCATCTGAAGATCCTAATTAGTTTTTAACTGAGTTCTTGTAGATTTGTGAGACTGTTAAGACGAATGGAGTAGATCATGAAGTCTACAGGCTCATGCTTTTCCCTTTTGCTGTATGAGACAGAGCTAGAACATGGTTGGACTCACAACCTAAAGATAGCCTGGACTCCTGGGATAAGCTGGTCACGGCCTTTTTGGATAAATTCTTTCCTCCTCAAAAGCTGAGCAAGCTTAGAGTGGATGTTCATACCTTCAAGCAAAAAGATGGTAAATCCCTCTATGAAGCTTGGGAAAGATACAAGCAGATGACCAAAAAGTGTCCTTCTGACATGTTTTCAGAATGGACCATATTGGATATATTCTATTATGGTCTATCTGAGTTTTCCAAGATGTCATTGGACCATTCTGCAAGTGGATCCATTCACCTAAAGAAAACGCCTGCAGAAGCTCAAGAACTTATTGATATGGTTGCAAATAACCAATTCATATAAACTTCTGATAGGAATTCCGTGAATAGTGGGATGCCTTAGAGGAAGGGAGTTCTTGAAATTGATGCTCTGAATGCCATATTGGCTCAGAACAAAGTGTTGACTCAGCAAGTCAACATGATCTCTCAAAGTCTGAATGGATGGCAAAATGCATCCAACAGTACTAAAGAAG
>NC_029778.3:35464761-35471513 GCF_000817695.3 Arachis duranensis | reverse complement strand
GAAATCATCCAAATTTCTCATGGAAGGATCAACAAAAGCCCCAACAAGGCTTTAATAATGGTGGAAGAAACAGGCTCAGCAATAGCAAGCCTTTTCCATCATCTTCTCAGCAACAGACAGAGAATTCTGAACAGAGCCCCTCTAACTTAGCAAATATAGTCTCGGATCTGTCTAAAGCCACCTTAAGTTTCATGAGTGAAACAAGGTCCTCCATTAGAAATTTGGAAGCACAAGTGGGCCAGCTGAGCAAGAAAGTTATTGAAACTCCTCCCAGTATTCTCCCAAGCAATACAGAAGAGAATCCAAAAGGAGAGTGCAAGGCCATTGATGTAATCAATATGGCCAAATGCACAAGGGAGGAGAAGGACGAAAATCCTAGTGAGGAAGACCTCCTAGGGCGTCTTTCAAACAAGAAGGAGTTCCCTATTGAGGACCTAAAGGAATCTGAGGCTCATATAGAGACCATAGAGGTTCCATTAAATCTCCTTCTACCATTCATGAGCTCTGAAGACTATTCTTCCTCAGAAGAGGATGAAGATGTAACTGGAGAGCAAGTTGCTCAATATCTAGGAGCTATCATGAAGCTGAATGCCAAGTTGTTTGGTAATGAGACTTGGGAAGGTGAACCTCCCTTGCTCATTAGTGAACTAGATACATGGATTCAGAAAACTTTACCTCAAAAGAGACAAGATCCTGGTAAATTCTTAATACCCTATACCATAGGCACCATGACCTTTAACAAGGCTCTGTGTGACCTAGGGTCAGGCATAAATCTTATGCCACTCTCTGTAATGCAGAAACTAGGGATCATTGAGATACAGCCTGCCTTATTCTCATTACGATTGGCAGACAAGTCAGTAAGACAAGCTTATGGATTAGTAGAGGATGTGTTAGTAATGGTTGAAGGCCTTTACATCCCTGCTGATTTCATAATCTTAGACACTAGGAAGGAAGAAGATTAATGCATCATCCCTGGAAGACTCTTCCTAGCCACAGCAGAAGCTGTGATTGATGTTAACAGAGGAGAATTAGTCCTTCAATTGAATGGGGACTACCTGGTGTTTAAAGCTCAAGGACCTTCCTCTGCAACCATGGAGAGGAAGCACGAAAAGCTTCTCTCAGTACAAAGTCAAAAAGAGCCCCCACAGTCAAACCTTAAGTTTGGTGTTGGGAGGCCACAACCAAACTCTAAGTTTGGTGTTGGGAGGCCCTCATCATGCTCTGAACATCTGTGAGGCTCCATGAGAGCCCACTGTCAAGCTAGTGACATTAAAAGAGCACTTGTTGGGAGGCAACCCAATTTTTATTTATCTAATTTTAATTTCGTTTTATTGTTATTTTGTGTCTTAGTAGGTTCATGATCATGTGGAGTCACAAAAAAAAATTAAAATTAAAAACAGAATCAAAAACAGCAGAAGAAAAATCACACCCTGGAGGAAGAACTTACTGGCGTTTAAACACCAGTAAGGTGCATCTGGCTGGCGTTCAACGCCAGAACGGAGCATGGATCTGGCGTTGAACGCCAGAAATAAGCAACATCCTAGCGTTTGGACGCCAGGAATATGCCTTGAGGAAAGCTGGCCCTGAATGCCAGTAACAAGCATGGAACTGGCGTTCAATGCCAGAAACATGCTGCGTCTGGGCGTTGAATGCCCAGAACGTGCATCACTTCGGCGTTTAAAGGCCAGAATGGTATGCTAAGGCATTTTACATGCCTAATTGGTGCAGGGATGTAAATCCTTGACACCTCAGGATCTGTGGACCCCACAGGATCATCTCAGGATCTGAGGACCCCACAGGATTCCCATATAACATATTCCCACCTTACCTCCTAATAATCCTATAACACACTTTCCCAAAAACCCTTCACCAATCACCTCAATCTCTCTTCCCAATTACCCCCTTCACCACTCACATCCATCCACTCTTCCCCATAAACCCCACCTACCTTCAAAATTCAAATTTCTTTCCCCCTCAAACCCACCCTAAATGGCCGAACCTACCCTCCCTCCCCTCCCTATATAAACCTCTCCATTCTTCTTCTTTTTCACACAACACAACCCCCTATTCTATACCTTGGCCGAATCCATCTTCCCTCACTCTCCTCCTTATTTTCTTCTTCTTCTTCTTCTCTTCTTTCTTCTCTTGCTTGAGGGTGAGCAATATTTTAAGTTTGGTGTGGTAAAATCAAAAGCTTTTTGTTTTTCCATTACCATCAATGGCACCTAAGGCCGGAGAATCCTCTAGAAAAGGGGAAGGGAAGACAAAAGCTTCCACCTCCAAGTCATGGGAGATGGAAAGATTCATCTCCAAAAGCCATCAAGACCACTTCTATGATGTTATGGCAAAGAAGAAGGTTATCCCTGAGGTCCCTTTCAAGCTCAAGAAAAATGAGTATCCGGAGATCCGACATGAGATCCGAAGAAGAGGTTGGGAAGTTCTAACCAACCTCATTCAACAAGTCGGAATCTTAATGGTTCAAGAGTTCTATGCCAATGCATGGATCACTAGGAACCATGATCAAAGTGTGAATCCGAATCCAAAGAATTATCTTACAATGGTTCGGGGGAAATACTTAGATTTTAGTCCGGAAAATATGAGGTTGGCATTCAACTTGCCCATGATGCAAGGAGATGAACGCCCCTACACTAGAAGGGTCAACTTTGATCAAAGGTTGGACCAAGTCCTTATGGACATATGTATGGAAGGAGCTCAATGGAAAAGAGACTCCAAAGGCAAGCCAGTTCAACTAAGAAGACTGGACCTCAAGCCTGTGGCTAGAGGATGGTTGGAGTTCATCCAACGCTCTATCATCCCTACTAGCAACCGATCCGAAGTTACTGTTGATCGGGCCATCATGGTTCATAGCATCATGATTGGAGAGGAAGCAGAAGTTCATGAAGTTATCTCTTTTGAATTCTACAAAATAGCCGAAAAATCCTCCACCATGGCAAGGCTAGCTTTTCCTCATCTTATTTGCCATCTATGTTACTCAGCTGGAGTTATCATAGAAGGAAACATCCTCATTAAAGAGGATAAGCCCATCACCAAGAAGAGGATGAAGCAAACAAGAGAGACCCTCCATGGATCTCAAGAGATGCATGAGGAGGCTCATTATCAAGAAATCCCTGAGATGCCTTAAGGGATGCACTTTCCTCCCAACAACTATTGGGAACAACTCAACACTTCCCTAGAAGATTTGAGTTACAATGTGGAACAATTAAGGGTGGAACATCAAGAGCACTCCATCATTCTCCATGAAATTAGAGAAGCCCAAAGAGCAATGAGGGAGGAGCAACAAAGGCAAGGAAGGGACATAGAGGAGCTTAGGGACATTGTTGGTCCTTCAAGAAGAAGACGCCACTAAGGTGGATTCATTCCTTGTTCTTATTTTTCTGCTGTTCGGTTTTTATGTTATATGTTCATCTATGTTTTGTGTCATTACTCCATGATCATTAGTAGTTAGTAACTATATCTTAAAGTTATGAATAATTCCATTAATCCTTCACCTCTCTTAAATGAAAAATGTTTTAATTCAAAAGAACAAGAAGTACATGAATTTCGAATTCATCCTTGAATTTAGTTTAATAATATTTCTGAATGAATGCTTGAACAATGCATATTTTTGATCTTGTTGTTTATGAATGTTAAAATTGTTGGCTCTTGAAAGAATGATGAATAAAGAGAAATATTATTGATAATCTGAAAAATCATAAAATTGATTTTTGAAGCAAGAAAAAGCAGTGAAAAAAGCAAAAGCGTGTGAAAAAAAAAAGACAAGAAAATGGCGAAAAAAATAGAAAGAAAAAAGAAAAATCAAGTAGAAAAAGCCAATAACCCTTAAAACCAAAAGACAAGGGTAAAAAGGATCCAAGGCTTTGAGCATCAATGGATAGGAGGGCCCATGGAAATAAAATCCAGGCCTAAGCGGCTAAATCAAGCTGTCCCTAACCATGTGCTTGTGTTATGAAGGTCCAAGTGAAAAGCTTGAGACTGAGTGGTTAAAGTCGTGATCCAAAGCAAAAGAGTGTGCTTAAGAGTTCTGGACACCTCTAACTGGGGACTCTAGCAAAGCTGAGTCACAATCTGAAAAGGTTCACCAGTTTTGTGTCTGTGGCATTTATGTATCCGGTGGTAATACTAGAAAACAAAGTGCTTAGGGCCACGGTCAAGACTCATAAGTAGCTGTGTTCAAGAATCAACAAACTTAACTAGGAGAATCAATCAACACTATCTGAACTCTGAGTTCCTAGAGATGCCAATCATTCTAAACTTCAAAGGAAAAAGTGACGCCAAAACTGTTCAGAAGCAAAAAGCTACAAGTCCCGCTCATCTAATTAGAATTAATATTCATTGATATTTTGGGATTTATAGTATATTCTTTTCTTTTTATCCTATTTGATTTTCAGTTGCTTGGGGACAAGCAACAATTTAAGTTTGGTGTTGTGATGAGCAGATAATTTATACGCTTTTTGGCATTGTTTTTAGGTAGTTTTTTGTATGATCTAGTTACTTTTAGTGATGTTTTCATTAGTTTTTATGCTAAATTCACATTTCTGGACTTTACTACGAGTTTGTGTGTTTTTCTGTAATTTCAAGTATTTTCTTGCTGAAATTGAGGGACTTGAGCAAAACTCTGATAGGAGGCTGAAAAAGGACTGCTGATGTTGGTGGAATCTGACCTCACTGCACTCGAAATAGATTTTATGGAGCTACAGAACTTCAAATGGCGCGCTCTTAACGGCGTTGGAAAGTAGACATCTAGAGATTTCCAGAAATATATAATAGTCCATACTTTGTTCGAGATTTGATGACGTAAATTGGCGCTCAACGCCAGTTCCATGTTGCTGTCTAGAGTCAAACGCCAGAAACACGTCACGAACCAGAGTTGAACGCCCAAAACACGTTACAACTTGGCGTTCAACTCCAAGGTAAGCCTCAGCTCGTGGATAGATCAAGCTCAATCCAAACACACACCAAGTGTGTCCCGGAGGTGGATTTATGCATCAATTACTTACTTCTATAAACCTTAGTAGCTAGTCTAGTATAAATAGGATAACTTACTATTGTATTAGAAGTCTTTTGACTGTTAAGTCTTTGACCATTCGGTCTCTTGACCACATTTGGGGGCTGGCCATGCGGCCATGCCTGAACCTTTCACTTATTTATTTTCAATGGTGGAGTTTCTACACACCATAGATTAAGGGTGTGGAGCTCTGCTGTACCTCAAGTTTTAATGCAATTACTACTCTTTTCCATCCAATTTGATTTATTCCTGTTCTAAGATATTCATTGCACTTCAACTTGATGAATGTGATGATCCATGACACTCATCATCATTCTCACCTATGAACGCGCGTGACTGACAACCACTTTCGTTCTACCTTAGGCCGGACGAATATCTCTTGGATTCCTTAATCAGAATCTTCGTGGTATAAGCTAGAATTGATGGCGGCATTCATGGAAATCCGGAAAGTCTAACCTTGTCTGTGGTATTCCGAGTAGGATTCCGGGATTGAATGACTGTGACGAGCTTCAAACTCCTGAAGGCTGGGCGTTAGTGATAGACGCAAAAGAATCACTGGATTCTATTCCAACCTTATTGAGAACCGACAGATGATTAGCCGTGCGGTGACAGAGCATTTGGACATTTTTCACTGAGAGGATGGGATGTAGCCATTGACAACGGTGATGCCCTACATACAACTTGCCATAGAAAGGAGTGATGAAAAACTAAAAGGAGGAAGTGGGAAAGCAGAGATTCAAAAGGAGCACAGCATCTCCATATGCCTATCTGAAATTCCCACAATTAATTTACATAAGTATTTCTATCCTATTTTATTTATCTTTTATTTATCTAATCCAATCACATTTGATTCTACCTGACTGGGATTTACAAGATGACCATAGCTTACTTCATACGAACAATCTCTGTGGGATCGACCCTTACTCACGTAAGGTTTATTACTTGGACGACCCAGTACACTTGCTGGTTAGTTGAACAGAGTTGTGGAAAGAAAGTGCTAAGTTAATAGATGCATATACCAAAGAGACATTGTTGATGATCACAATTTTGTCCACCACTAGCCATGTGTTAGAACCTGAATCGGTTCAGTTAAGAGAAGATTTGACGCTTCAAGTGGCTCCGGTCAGAATTGATGATACTAGTATCAAACGGTTGCATGGGAAAGAGGTTTCATTAGTCAAAGTGGCATGGAGTCGAGACGGTGTTGAGGAACACACTTGGGAACTTGAGTCGGTGATGCGAACGGATTATCCGCACTTATTCTCAGGTAATTGCATTTGAATTTTGTGGGCAAAATTCCCAATTAGGTGGGTGGTGCACGAAATTGCAATCACACTTTTGCAACTCCGCACAACTAACCAGCAAGTGTACTGGGTCGTCCAAGTAATACCTTGCGTGAGCAAGGGTCGATCCCACAGAGATTGTCGGCTTGAAGCAAGCTATGGTTGTCTTGTAAATCTTAGTCAGGATATCAGAAATTATCAGGATTGATGGTGAAAAGCAAAAGAACATGAAATGGTTACTTGTTTTGCAGTAGTGGAGAATAGGTTGAGGTTTGGAGATGCTCCATCTTCTGAATCTCTGCTTTCCTACTGTCTTCTTCTTCAAACACGCAAGTCTCCTTCCATGGTAAGCTGTATGTAGGGTTTCACCGTTGTCAATGGCTACCTCCCATCCTCTCAGTGAAAATGTTCCTATGCTCTGTCACAGCATGGCTAATCATCTG
>NC_029778.3:35461121-35461438 GCF_000817695.3 Arachis duranensis | reverse complement strand
CCAATTGGCACCCCTTTTGGGCGTTTAACGCCCAGCCAGGTGCCCTGGCTGGCGTTAAACGCCAGAAAGCCTTTGTCACTGAGCGTTTTTCAAAACGCCCAGGATGCCGCACACCTGGCGTTAAACGCCCAGAATGGTGCCCATTCTGGCGTTTAACGCCCAAAATGGCACCATTCCTGGCGTTAAACGCCCAGAATGGTATCCATTCTGGCGTTTAACGCCCAAAATGCCCCTTACTGGTGTTTTTTCGCCAGTAAGCTCTTTTTCTCTGCTTTTTGCGCTGAATCCTTCTGTAACTCTGTGAATTCCTTCAATTT
>NC_029778.3:35460668-35461028 GCF_000817695.3 Arachis duranensis | reverse complement strand
GGTTGCCTCCCAGCAAGCGCTTCTTTACTGTCTTTAGCTGGACTTTCACTGAGAATCACTCAAGCCTCAGTTTTGAGCATTGCTGCTCAAAGTTTCCTTCAAGATAGTGTTTGATTCTCTGTCCATTAACAATGAACTTCTTGTCAGGATCAATATCCTGAAGCTCAACATATCCATATGGTGACACTCCTGTAATCACATACGGACCCCTCCACCGGGATTTGAGTTTTCCTGGAAACAGTCTGAGCCTAGAGTTGAAGAGCAGAACTTTTTGTCCTGGCTCAAAGACTCTGGTTGACAACTTCTTGTCATGCCATTTCTTTGCCTTTTCCTTATAAATTTTTGCATTTTCAAAGGCAT
>NC_029778.3:35455969-35456476 GCF_000817695.3 Arachis duranensis | reverse complement strand
CTGTGTCATCCTCTTTGGAGGGTAAAAATGGTTCAGGAATTTGTCTGACAACTGTTTCCATGTTTTTATGCTTGCTGTAGGTTGGTTATTCAACCACCTTTTAGCTTGATCTTTTACAGCAAATGGAAACAGTAATAGTCTGTAGACATCCTGATCTACCTCTTTATCATGTACTGTGTCAGCAATTTGCAGAAATTGTGCCAGAAACTCAGTAGGTTCTTCCTGTGGAAGACCGGAATACTGGCAATTTTGCTGCACTATGATAATGAGTTTAGGATTTAGTTCAAAGCTGCTTGCTTTGATGGGAGGTGTACAGATGCTACTCCCATATGCAGCTGTAATGGGGTTAGCATATGACCCCAGAGTCCTTTTGGACTGATTAATCCCACTTAAGTCCATAATGGACAAAAGGGAAGTGATAATGATTGCAAAGAGATAAATTTTGTTGTTTTTTTGAATTAACGAAAAAAAAAATTAAAATAAAACAAAATAAAATTAAAATAAAAA
>NC_029778.3:35449602-35454725 GCF_000817695.3 Arachis duranensis | reverse complement strand
TACAATGTCAAAAGATCCTATTAATAGTAAACTAGTAGCCTAGGGTGTACAGAAATGAGTAAATGACGTAAAAATCCACTTCTGGGTCCACTTGGTGTGTGCTTGGGCTGAGCAATGAAGCATTTTCGTGTAGAGACCTTTTCTGGAATTAAACGCCAGCTTTCATGCCAGTTTGGGCGTTTAACTCCAAGTTTTATGCCAGTTCCGGCGTTTAACGCTGGAATTTCTGTGGGTGACTTTGAGCGCCGGTTTGGGCCATCAAATCTTAGGCAAAGTATGGACTATCATATATTGCTGGAAAGCCCAGGATGTCTACTTTCCAATGCCGTTGAGAGCGCACCAATTGGGCTTCTGTAGCTCCAGAAAATCCACTTCGAGTGCAGGGAGGTCAGAATCCAACAACATCTGCAGTCCTTTTTGGTCTCGGAATCAGATTTTTGCTCAGGACCCTCAATTTCAGCCAGAAAATACCTGAAATCACAGAAAAACACACAAACTCATAGTAAAGTCCAGAAAAGTGAATTTTAGCTAAAAACTAATAAAAATATACTAAAAACTAACTAGATTATACTAAAAACATACTAAAAACAATGCCAAAAAGCATACAAATTATCCGCTCATCAGTGGGTAGAATGTAAGATCCGGTTAATTAACGGCTAATTAACCCATAAATGAGAATTTATTCTAGAAAGCCCAAAATGTGATTTTTATGGCTAAATGTGATAGAGGAGATTGAGACGGAAATTTTGGTACCAATTTTATAGAATTCGGACCAAGATTGGACCGAACGGGCCAAACCGGGCCAACCGGACCTAAAGTGGGCCCTTGGCCCAACATAACTAAACCAAAACCCTAGTTTTCAGTACTCTCTTTCCTCACTTATCACTCTTACACGCTAAAATTGGAGGCACAAGAGGGAAGAACACTCTCTCAAGTTCTCTCCCTTGGTTGATCTTCAAACCACCATAACTTTTGATCTAGAGCTCCGATTGCCGCACCGTTTATGGCCACACGTTCACCATAGAGAGCTCTACAAAAACCCATACAATCAATCTTGAGATAAGCCACGTTTTGCTCTTCGAATTCCTAGCCTTGATTTCGAGTTTCATGAGCAAAAATGTTGAGATTTTGGGCTCTTTGATGTTATAGAACCCAACTCTCTTGAAGGAGAAGGTTAATCTTGTCTCCTTGGACCTTGGGTGTGGTAAGATTCTCAACCCTAGTGTAATTTGTTGTTCTATGATGTTTAGGTATTGAGATGTTGTGTATGGGTATGATGATTATGGCTTAGGTTGTGTATGTGTGAATATTGGAGCTTGATTGGTGATATTGAAAAGCTTGAAAAGGGTTTGGTGGTGAAAAATCTGTTCTTGAAGGTGTTGAGACCTTGAGAGCTTGAGGAAAAAGTGGTTTGGAAGTGCTCCAGTTGAGCTTGGGAAATCGGCTAAGGTATGGTTTTGGTTTCCCGTATCTAATATGTAATGTGGTAGAGAAATACTTAGGCTAGAGAGTTGTGGTGTGCGCGGGCGCGCCGATGTGCTGCACCCAATGCCTAGCCATTTTCCAGAGAGTTGTGCCAGAAATTGTGCCTGGGGCGCGAGAGCACCCACGCGTAAGCGTGGCTGACGCGTGCGCGTCGCTTGGTTATTTATCAATCCACGCGTTAGCGTGCATGACGCATACGCGTCGATGAGTTTTGTGGCCATTGACAAACCCCATTTGTAGGGTTTATCTTGTATTGATTTTAGGGGATTTTATCACCTTTCACCCACATTTACCCAATGAATTAGCATGGTTTTGTATATTCTTCTTTAATTGTGCTTAAGAGTGAAAACATGCTTTTTAGGTCTTAAAATAGCTAAATTTAATTCACCTTGATTCTATTAGATGCCTTGATATGTTTGTTAAGTGATTTCAGATTTAGGAGGCAAAGATTGGATCAAGGGAATGAAGAAAAAGCATGTAAAGTTGGAGAACTCATGAAGAAATGAAAGAACCGGAAAGCTGTCAAGCCGACCTCTTCGCACTTAATTGACCGTAACTTGAGCTACAGAGGTCCAAATGATGCGGTTCCAGTTGGGTTAGAAAGCTAACATCCGGGGCTTCGAAACGATATAAGATTTGCCATAGTTGCTACACGTATGGTGGCGCGCACGCGCAAAGTATGCGCACGCGCCGTTGCTGCCACCTAGTTCACTTAAAGCAAAACGTGGCCAGCGAATTTAGAAGCCTTGTGGGCCCAATCCAACTCATTTCTGATGCTATTTAAGCCAAGGATTGAAGGGGAATCAACATACTTTTGACCATTAGTCATAGTTTAGTTTTAGAAGTAGTTACTTCTATCTAGAATTAGAATTAAGATTAGGATTCGTTAGTTTTAGAGAGAGAAGCTCTCACTTCTCTCTAGGATTAGGAATTAGGGTTAGATTAAGATCTCATAGTTCTAGGTTTAATTCAAGTCTCCTTCTACTTCTACCTTCAATTGATGATTGCTACACTTTGGTTCTTCTTTCTATCCCTATCCTCTTGTGTAATTTCTCTTATTTTGTTTCTAGGTTTATAATTGAGATATTCTTGTTCTTTTGTTTTCTTTTAATAATGCAATTTGAGATAATTCATGTGATTGTGATGTTGTTGATTGTTGTTTTGTTAATTCTTTGTAATTGTTGGTTGTTGATTCCTTTTATTCTCACAAATAAAAATGCTTTCTTTCATTACCCTCCAAGTGTTTGATGAAATGCTTGAGAGGATGTTAGAGTAGAATTCTATGTTCTTGGCTTGAGAAGGTGACTTAGAATTTCTTGAGTTTCTAGTGTCCAATTGATTGATAGTTGATAGCCATTAACTCTAGCCTTCATTAATCCAATTAGTGGAAAGATAACTCACAACCAATAACAAAACACTTTATTGTAAATCCTAGGGAGAACGACCCGAGGTTTAAATACTTCGGTTTATAGATTTTAGGGGTTTGTACTTGTGACAAACAAATTTTTGTATGAGAGGATTATTGTTGGTTTAGAGACTATACTTCGACGAGATTTCATTTGTAAAATTCTAAACCGTCAAAAATCCAATCGTCAAAATGGCGCCGTTGCCGGGGATTGCAATGGTGTTGTGTTATTGGTTATTGTATATATGTGAATATTGTGAATAGCTTGATTTTTGGATTGCTTGCTAGTTTTTGCTAGTCTTAGTATTTTGTTTCATTATTTCTTATTAGTTTTTGTTCCTTATTTTCTCTTTCCATTATGAATTCTTATTTTGGCTATGAGTGTGATTACAACTATGTTGTAGGTGATGAGGACTATAATGGAGATATGTATCAAGGATGGGACAACCAAAGGTGGGAGGAGCCATATGCATATGATCAATCTTCTTGGCAACAACCTCCACCAATGAACTATGAAGAAGAGCCATTCCATGATGCATACCAATCAAATGGCTATGGTGAATCTCCTTGTGACTTTCAAGAACCACCACCATATGCTTATGAGTCATATCCTCAACATGACCCTCAACCACACTCACAAGCCTATTTTCAACAAACACCTCCATATGACCATGATCCTTACCCACCATATCAACCTCCTTTTGAACCATATGAGCCATACATGGAACCACAATTCCAAGATTACTACTCCCAAGAACCACCTCAATACACACCACCACCTTACCAAGAAGAACCACCTTCCTATAATGAACCCTTTCTCCAAAATGATGAACCCTCCCATCCACCCCAATCCCTAATGGATGAAACCCTCGGTGTTCTTCTTCAAGGACAAGAGGAGATGACAAGGGATGTGCAACAATTCATGACCGCCTTGGATGAGGTGGTAAACCGGCTAGCATCCCAACTTTTGGACACTCAAGAAACTCCCATAGCTACATGTGGAGAATCTAAAGAGGAGCATAGCTTAAAGGAGAGATTGGAGACTCTGGTGGAGAAGGAGGAAGGCTACTTTGTGTTAGAACAATTGGAGGAGCCCATGGTTATTGAAGAAAAGGAAGAAGTGGTTGTAGACTTAGGAGATGTTGAAAGTCCATGGGAATGTAACATCATGGAGCATCTTTCCAAGAAGCTTGAAATTGATGTTGAAGAGGGTGCGCAACCTCCAAAGCATATCATTGAAGACTTGGAAGAAGCCTATCAAGAGATGGATTCAATCATGGACGAATTCCTCTCTACAATCGAATCCTCTCCCATTGGAGATGAAGTTGGAAATATAAAAGAGTGCGCACAACCCCCCAAGGAAGACAAAAATAGCTTGGTATATATTGAAATTGAAGAATATGAAGAGGTTGATCAAGAGATGAATTCACTCATCAATAAATTCCTATTAAAAGTTGAATCAACCCCAATCGAACAAAATGTCTGCACCAAGCCATGTAACAAAAGGGGAAAGGTTGAAATTGAAGAAGCTTGTGAAGAGGTGGAAACAATCAAAGAGGAGCACAAGGAGGTAGATCTTGCATTGTCTAAGTGTGGGGAAGCCTCCCTTCCCAAGTCACCATCCAACACAACATTCAAGTGGGTAAAACTCTTATCCCTAAGCCTTACTTTCTCACTTGAATATGGTTTAATTGAAAACGATGGTCAACTTAGAGCTCTTTGTGGAGTCAAAAGTATAAGAGAGTTGTGTAGTGGTTGGAAACATCATTCTAAGCTCATGACGGTTGTAAGCTCAAAATTCAAGAGCAATGGTTGGTGTGGAACCAAATGGCATGGGTCTAGGAAGTTGTTTGGAAGCTTCTTTGAGAATTCCAAGGCCATACCACCCGGATGGAATAATGACGATCAATTTAAGGACGGGTGTCAAAACAAAGTGTGGGATCCCAGATCGCACAATGAAAATCAAATTTGGGAGCTCATGGTTTGTGGAGAACTCCATCAAAGCTTGAAGATATTGAAATTGAAGAATGGAGCTTATTGGAGATTCAAGCATTGGTGGAAGTTCCAAGATGAGTACAAGCACAAGCCACCTTGAGAAGAGCTCCCCATAAGTCCAACTTAAGGACAATAAATAAAAGTGCTAGGTGGGAGACACCCCACCATGGTAAACTCTTTCCATTCTCTTTTAGTTTTGTTTAATAAGTGATTTGAGTTGCCATTGTAGGTAGATTTT
>NC_029778.3:35446863-35449193 GCF_000817695.3 Arachis duranensis | reverse complement strand
AAAAAAAATATAATAAATAAATAAATAAATAAAATACTAAAAAAAATACTAATTTTGATTCTATAATTTGTTCTCATTTTATTTTCTAAATTTCTCATTTTAATAATGGTGTTGAATTCTCTCACTCAATTGTTGAGAATTTCTTGCATTTGTTTTGGTGCTTCATGACTTGTTACATTAATTGTAATATTTGTCAACACACAAGATTAGTGCTTTAGTCCTTCCTAATTCATTACCCTTTGTTTTTTTTCTTGTACCGCTTCATCATTGAGTTAGGATAGAATCAAATGCTTTTCATTCGTATCACTAATCTTGTTTGTATCAATTCTTATTTGATCTTGATGCTCAATATACTCTCCATGCTTTACCTTTACTCTTGCATCAAGTATTAGTTAATATGCCATCGGCTTATATTGTTTTCTCTTTTACATGCTTACCTACCATGTAGTGTGAGAATCATACTCTTATTCGGCATTAGCCCCCGCCTATGCTCTAATTGCCTTGATATCCTTGTTATAGGCTTAATTTTCTTTCCTTTTCTTTCCTTTTAGGTTGGCCACCAGCAAAGGGAAAAAGGAAGAGTTCTAAATGGGGCAACAAACAAGTCATCCGCACAACCTTTCAAAGAAGCTCATCAATTGTAGCAACCCATCCACCTTGCTCTTCTTTGCATGCACCGAGGACGGTGCAATCTTCAAGTGTGGGGAGGTCGTTCGACCGATCTCCATGGGTAAAAATCTCCTTTTCAACACCACCAAATTTTTTATTTTCTTTGTTAGATTAGCTATTGCATTGCATGATAGGTTGCATGTTAGTTAGAATTTGTACATATTTTTACCACTTCTTTCTTACTAAGACTACTTGGTTAGGGTGATGATTTTCTTTCCAAGGAACTGTTTTAGGGCACCCTACCAATTTGAAAAAAAGAAAATTTGTGGAACTTGCTTGAAAGAATTTATTTCGGAACATGGTTTTGAGCTAAGAACACAAGCAAGTGAGTTTTGAGCCTAATTGCGTGGTTACATCTTATAACCACTTATTTTCCTTCTTGTGTGCATTATTCTCTTTCTACGATTGTGATCTTTGATTTGTTTGATTCTTTATGTCCATTATTTTGTGTATTCATGCATTTATATGATTGAGGCCATCATTTCATTAGCTCACTTATCCAAATAGCCAACCCTTTTATATTCCTTTGTTAGCCAATTTGAGCCTATGATTAACCCACTTTGTTCTTAATTTAGCACATTACAAGCATTAAAGCGAAAAACAATAAAAGTCCTTATTTGGATCTTTGATTGGCTTAGGCTAGTGAGTGTGAGTGTCATCCAAGAGTGGGAAGACTTTGGGACATTGGTTGGGATAAAAGGGTGTTTGTGTTTTGTATTTTTATATTGGGGAATTGGGTACATGCTCATGTATTGATTAAATGTATAGACCTTATGCATTGATGTTCTTGTATATAGTTTGAAAAAAAAAGAAATAAAAGTTAAAAAGAAAAAAAAAGAAAAAAAAAGAAAAGAAAATGTATATAAAAAAAAAGAAAGAAAAAGAAAAGCAATAAAGGGGACAAAATGCCCCAAAGTGAAGCTCAATAAGAATCAATGCATAAGTGTTGTGAAATGAAAAGAAAATGCATGAGTATGTGAAAAAGTGAGGAATGGGTAGTTAGGTTAGTACTTAATTGTATAGGTCATTATATAGGTTAGGTGGGAAAGTTTAAGTTAATCAAAGATTCAAATCCTAAGTCCACTAGCCATATATGATCCTACCTTGACCCTGCCATATATGACCCTACCTTGACCCTAGCCCCATTACAACCTAAAGGAAAGACCTCATGATAATTGTATGCATGCATGAAATAATTGTTGATTGTTAGATGAAAAACAAATCTTGGAAAGCATGGTTAGGGGAGAATTGAGAGAATCAACCCCAAACACCGAGTGACTAGAGTGCAAACACTTCCGGTGAGGGTTCGATGCTCAATTCCTTGATTCCCGGCTTTCATGAGCGTTCTTGTTGCAAGTCTACTTGAACTTCATTTCATACTTAAATTGGTAGGATTCATGAATCGTCATATGACCTTAGCCCTACCCGTTTATACATGCTCTTGGAGATTGATTTATTTTTAACCAAGTAGGTAGAATCATTTTGCATTTAGTTGCATGCATATAGTTTCTTTGCTTTGAATAAATGTTGATCCCTTTGCTTTCTCTTGACTTAAGCATGAGGACATGCTTGGTTTAAGTGTGGGGAGATTGACAAACCCCATTTGTAGGGTTTATCTTGTATTAAATTTAAGGGATTTTATCACCTTTCACCCACATTTA
>NC_029778.3:35431735-35446657 GCF_000817695.3 Arachis duranensis | reverse complement strand
TAGAGTTAGTTTTAGAGAGAGAAGCTCTCACTTCTCTCTAGGATTAGGAATTAGGGTTAGATTAGGATCTCATAATTCTAGTTTTAATTCAAGTCTCCTTCTACTTCTACTTTCAAGTGGTGATTGCTACACTTTGGTTCTTCTTTCTATCCCTATCCTCTTGTTGTAATTTCTCTTATTTTGTTTCTAGGTTTTGTAATTGAGATATTCTTGTTCTTTTGTTTTCTTTTAATAATGCAATTTAAGATCATTCATATGATTATGATGTTGTTGATTGTTGTTTTGTTAATTCTTTGTAATTGTTAGTTGTTGATTCCTTTTATTCTTACAAATAAAAATGCTTTCTTTCATTACCCTCCAAGTGTTTGATGAAATGCTTGAGAGGATGTTAGAGTAGGATTTTATGTTCTTGGCTTGAGAAGGTAACTTAGGATTTCTTGAGTCACTAGTGTCCAATTGATTGCTAGTTGATAGCCATTAACTCTAGCCTTCATTAATCCAATTAGTGGAAAGCTAGGACTTATGGACTAGGATTGATATAACTCACTTGACTTGCCTTTGTTAATTGATTTAAGGATGACTAAGTGGGATTAATCCTTGCAACTACCATACTTGTGGCTAGTGATAATGATGAAGACCCTTGACAACCAAATCTTGCCAAGACCATTTTGTTAATAAAGTTTTCTTACCATTTACTATTCATGTTTCTCCTCTAAAACCCCAAATATAACTCACAACCAATAACAAAACACTTTATTGTAAATCCTAGGGAGAACGACCCGAGGTTTAAATACTTCGGTTTATAGATTTTAGGGGTTTGTACTTGTGACAAACAAATTTTTGTATGAGAGGATTATTGTTGGTTTAGAGACTATACTTCGACGAGATTTCATTTGTAAAATTCTAAACCGTCAAAAATCCAATCGTCAGCCATCCACGCGTGCGCGTGGAGTACGCGTACGCGCGGCCCTGTTTTCATCCCAAAGTTGATTTTTGTGTTTTAAAAGCCAAATCTCATACTTCTAAGCCTCCGATCTCACCATTTATGTCTTAAATCATTATGATATGCCTAGCAATGAGAAAAGGAGCTAGGAGATGTGGTAACTTGTGAGTGAAGCAAGGGAAAAATGAATGATCAATGAGGATCAAGCATGATTATGTGAGATGCGGAGGATGGTGGTGGAAGTGCTTGTTATGCCATGGGCCGAAGGCCCGTAATTGTTAATGAATTGGCTGGTTATGGATTGAACCGTGAGCCGGATGGCTAGATTATTGCCGTGTTACGGCGGGGCCATGATTATGGCTAAGTATAAATGCATATATGCTGTTGAATGAATTGTGAATGTTGCACTTCCACTGTTGGAGATGAGAGTTTCCCTGGGAGAAAGCAGTGGCTAGCCACCACGTGCTTCAGGTTGAGACTCGAAGCTCTTCTGACCCTATGTCGTAAGTGTGGCCAAGCACTGTGAAAGACCCGGATGAGCTCGCCCCCGTAAATATTCACCAGTGAAGGTGATGGATATGGATCATGATTATGATCAAGTTTATGATGAGTATAACTCGAGTTGGGGATGCACAATAGAGGGACACTATGTGATATCATCAGCCACTAGTGACCGGCATGCATCATATGCATACTATGTGAATTGATTGAGATTGCATATTTGACTGCATATTACCTGCTATTTGTCTAAATGCCTTATTTGTTCCTATATGTATAATTATTGTTTGGTATAACTGTGTTTGCTATATTATACTCCTGCTGGTGGTTGGGAGGTTTGAAGGAATTGGAAAGGGAAGTATTATTTAGACTGAAGAATCTTTAGTCAGATGTCCTTTATGGTTTAGCTTGTTTATAAGCTTTGAATCATCTGGAGGAAGTTCTAGGATTGCCTTCGGCTTTCCTCTATTATTATGTATTATATATGTGGAAGCTGTTACCATGCTGGGGACCTTTGGTTCTCACCCATGCGGATTTTGTGGTTTTCAGATGCAGGACGTGACGTTTCCCGCTGAGGCATGCTGGAGACTTCTAGATTTGCGAAGATCCTTTGTTCTCGAACTATGTTTTGGTTTATATGTTTTGCTTAGATACTTTTATCTCCATTAAATAATACAAACTGTGATAACTCTTCTAATGGGAGATTTTGGAGAATAGATTTTTTGTATTTGTGTCCCTTTGGGGTTTTCCTTATTTTATCATATGTATATATTGCTATGCTCGGACCGGTTATCTTCACAGCCGGATTTTAAGTCTTGATATTCCTGTTTTTGACACTCTTTTGTATATATATAATCTCGCGTTGGTTTATCCTTGTTCGTTACGTTATCGATCGGAGTGTTGCGCTTTCGAGTTGCGATTTTTGTTTACCCCTTTTTCTACAAAGGCTCCTAGTTATAATCAATCATTCATACTACTATACGTACTGAATTTTTATTTTAGAGGTCGTAATACCTTGCCATCTCTGAATTATAACTTAAGCATAAGACTCTGTATGGTAGGGTGTTACATTTGTCATTTCGCCCAAGGATTTGGCAAGAGCAGTGGTCTTGCTACTAGAGGATACTTTATTCATGGTTTTTGGGCGGTTGACTCTCCGTCTAGCATGTTGGTTGGACTCGGCCAAGTTGCCAATGAGTTGCCATGCTTCCTCCGTCGTCTTATATTTAGACAAAGAACCATTGCTAGAGGAATCCAAAAGAGTCCTATCTTGTTCTTGCATCCCTTGGCATATGTAACCGAGCAACACTTGAGTGTCAATCATGTGGTTGGGGCATGCATCAAGAAATTTGTGAAATCGCTCCCAATACTCGCATAGGGGTTTCGTTTCACCTTGCACAATGCATGAGATCTCCTTTCTAAGCTTGTCCATTCTTTCCGGGGGCAAGAATTTTTCTAAGAACCCTATTCTAAGCAAGTCCCAATTGGAAATAACCTCACTAGGTAGAGTGTAGAACCATTCTTTAGCTTTATCTTCAAGAGAGAATGGGAAGGCAAACAGCCATATAGCAACTTCATTGGATCCTTCCCGTCTAGTTGTTGAGCATATACCATGAAAATCATTGAGGTGTCGAATAGGATCTTGTGTGGGAAGTCCATGGAACTTAGGTAGGAGGTGAATCAAAGCGGTCTTGAGTTCAAAATTCGCGTTCAAGTTGGGATGAAGCACATGAACGGGTTGAAGAACATAATCTGGTGCACCCGCTTCCTTGAGAGTAACTCTCCTCAGAGCGGCCATGGTGTTGGTACCTAGATCAAAAGAAGAATTATTAGTAGTATTAATGGAGGGATAGTTAGTGCCTTCTTCGAATGACAGTTCGAAATTCACTTCGGGTAAGGTTGGTGAATTAGTAGGAACTTTTTCACCTTCCCCAAAGGTTAACCGCCTCCGAGATTGCCTTATGTGAAACAAAGTTCGTTCAATTTCTGGGTCAAATGGAGCTAAGCTCGGATTCGGTTGTGAACGCGTCATGCAATGAAGGGAGTATAAAGCTCATTGCAACAAGTGGAATTAATCAATCAAACAAAGAAGCAATCAAGAGAAAATGCAAGTATATACATATACACATATTTACACTAAGCAATAACATGGCACACATAAGCAAATCCCCGGCAACGGCGCCATTTTGATAAACGAAATTTTGTATGTCGATATAGAATCTAGTAGTGAATACAATCGTGAGTATAGTCTAATCAACACTCAAATCTCACATCAAACAATTCTACAATCTACAATCGAGAGTATTAATCTCCCGAGTCGTCCTCCCTTGGAATTGCTATAGAATGCATGTTATTGATTAGGAAGCTTTTGTTGTGATTTTTGAAGATCGGTGTACTAATTCAAGCTAGCAAAAGTAGATGACAAACAATCAATATTAAAGGACTTGGCCAAGGGTTAACATTGGAAATTCTATCACTATAGTTTCCGTCAATGATGATAACAATTAAGTCTTGCTTCACTTAGTTGACCTCTAATTATAGAGGAGATTCAAGTGAAAGTAATTAGCTTGAGTCACAATTCCTAGCTTCACCCTAAGGGAGTCTAGCTTTAGTGCACTCCAAACCAATTAGCAACTCTTAATTCTCAATCAACAATTGACATCCACTATTCAAGTCTTTCTAACGGTTCAAACCCTAAGCCAAGTGAAAGACTTTTACTCCATAACTAGTGTTGGCATTTTATCAAACATTTGGTGAGCATTCATAAGAGGCATTATGAAATTAAAATGAAGAATTGAATTCAAGAGATCTAGATCACACAATCATCAACAATTGAACAATTACAAGTAATGGATATGAAAGTACCTCAAGTCACTAGTTCCAAATCCAAGTAACAAAGTCAAAGTTAGATCCAAAGTGAGAGGATCAAAGAACACAAATTGAGAAATTGAGAATAGGAGAAGAGTAGATCTACTAATTGCATCAAAATAAAAGTGTATTACAATGGATCTCACCAAGAGAATCAAAGGATAATTGCAATGGAGAATGAAATCTTAGAGAGAAGTTGGAGGTTCTCTCTCTACCCAAAATGTAACCAACTCTAGAAAAATATCTAAGAAAGTGTCCAAAATGAATGAATCCCCTAAACCCCTCAATCCTTGGCCTTTTTAAGCATTTTTCCGCCAAAACTCTTCCCCAAAATAGGGTTTCTAACTGCCTCCACGCGCTGGTCATGTGCCTCTTAAAAAATTAGGTGTGGCAATCGGCGCGTATGCACATAACACGCGTACACGTCCCTAGGGCATTTGCAATCCGCCCGCAGGCGTAATGTGTGCGGGCGCGTCCATAAGGATCATGGCCTAGCCGCTAAATGCGCCGGCTCGTAGCTTGGCTCCTGGCTTTGGCTTTGGTTGCACGAATCTGTGTGGACACGCTATGTGCGCGCACGCGCCGCTGCTGAAATTTCCAAAGCTCAATTTCCCATGCTCCTTTCCTTTGTACATGCTCCCATTCTCTCCCCCAAGTCATCCTTACCCTATAAACTCTGAAACCACTTAACACACGGGTCACGGTATCGAATGGCACTAGAGGAGGATTAAAAATATATCTAATTTTGTGCAAAAGAGGCATGTTTTCATCTATGAGGCAAAGTTGGGAAAGGAACACAAAATCATGTATTTTCATATGAAAAGTGTGTAGGATCATTGATAAAACCCTGGAAATCAATACAAGATAATATATTAATAAAATCTTCGTCAATAATGGTATGATCATATATTATTATAGCATTATGATATTATTTGTGTCGACCATACGAAGTATATTATTCCTTGTCATTGCACCACCGTTACTCAAGGGTGGCGCACTTAGATCTTGGCGTTGCCAACGCCAATGCCACCATTGCCATCATTGTTTGGGCTGGCGCCTTTTCTTATGGGCATTGCAAACGCCCACTATCCTCTAGTGTTGGCGTTCTTTCAGATAACGCCCGTGTACCTTGGCATTACCAATGCCAAAAATTAGTATACTCCAGCGGTCAGAGTGTGTCGAAGGTGTTACCCTTGAGGGTGCTTTTATTGTGGACGTTAACAATGCCTTGCTCAATTACTTCCAAGCATGCTTTGCTTCACATTGATTTCCTATGGAACATTAAACAAAATACAGTGCATTAAAGATTGATATTCCACGAATTAATACAAGATGAACTAACATATTTAAGTGCAAAACAATCCTCTTGATTAAACATTCACTTAGTATCATTCATTGCATCAGATTTCACTTGCATATTCATGGAATAGTGATGAAAGAATTTATGCCTGTCTAGAATTTCTCAATAGAAAAGAAATATTTTTGTTGCAATCATAGTCTAGACCAACAATGGATTTTCCATCAGAGTTTAATTTCAATTGTCACAAGTGAAAACCAATAAAGTTACCGAGAGTATTAGACGTTGGGTCGTCTCTCAAAGGAATTGCAGTGATGTATGCATAATAAAATACTGAAAAAACATTCAAGGCAAGGATTGAGAATTAAGGTCTTCTATCCAAGTCATTAGTTATAATATAATAATTACCAAGAATTAAGCCTATTCCGTTATCTACAACATCGGGTGAAGATCAAGTAGGCCTAGCTAATCCCAATCCATAAGTAGCATCAATGGAAACAAGATTAACTAGCAACTCTAGATCACCAATCTAAATTGGGTATCAATGACTTAATATGACCTAATTTCTCTTTCCAAGCCAAGAATGAAAAAATCTACTCTAAAATCCAACCAAGCATTCTATCAAACACTTGGAAGGCATAAATGGCAAGCATATTAAAATAGCAAGAAATAATAAAATCTAAAACTATCAAATGCAAGAAAGTAACAATAATGACTCAATCAAAGTATAGTTTTAGTTTTACTTGGGTTCGATTGGCAAGTATAGTTTTAGTTTTAATTTACACTTCATCTCTTCCATCTCATGTACTTTTTCTCTAAGCTATGAGTAGCTAAACTCCCTCTCATTGGGAAAACAGAAAAAAAAACTTAGCATAAGACTCTGTGTGGTAGGGTGTTACACTGGTAGTTCTACGGAATCTTGATTTGTAAATTCCATATCAAGTCCCTCCTAGAGGTTGACAATAGAGAAACAAGAGTTTATATTGTAGTTTGATATTTAATGATTGGATTTTTGATGGTATAGACTCAGGTCATTCTCCCTAGGAATTACAATAAAGTGTCTTGTTATTGGTTATGAGTTATTTTGGGGTTTTGGATAAGAAGCATGAAAAGTAAATGGCAATGAAAATAAACTAACAACTATAAAAGGCTCTTGGCAAGGTATGAAAATTAGAAGTCCTATCCTAGTTATTCTTCTCAATTGTGATGAGAATTGTTCATTGCTACCACTTAGTTAACCCTTACTAAATAAAGAAAAGTCAAGTGGATGAATTGACTTGAGCCACAAGTCCTAGCCAACTCCCAAGGAAAGACTAGCTTTAGTGCACTCCAAACCAATTAGCAATCTCTCCAATTACCAATGAACAAAGGAATTAGATAACTCAAGAGTCACTAATTACTCTACCAAGGCCAAGAGGAACAAAAGCTACACTAAAATCCAACCAAGCATTTCATCAAACACTTGGAAGGCACAAAAGAAAAGCATAGTAAATTGACAACAAGAATGAAATCTAACAACAATTATTGAAAGGAATTAACAATAACAATCAAAAGAAACACTTTTATTATGAATTACCTTGATTGAATTGAAAGAAAAATGGAAGGAGCAAGAGTGGATCTACAACAAAGTATAAGAACAACATAAAAAAAAATTACAACAAAAGAATAGAAGAATGAGGAATTGAGAGATAGAAGTAGAAGAAAGCATGAATCTAAATCTAGATATAAGAACTAATCCTAATCCTAATCGTAATCCTAGAGAGAAGTGAGAGCTTCTCTCTCTAGAAACTACTTCTAAAACTAAACAAAAACTAATGGTAACTAACTTCTCCATCCCTCTTCAATCCTTGGCTTAAATAGCATCAGAAATGAGTTGGATTGGGCCCACAAAGCTTCTAAAATCGCTGGCCACAAGTTGCATTAAGTGGGTCATGTGCCATCATCGATGCATCCGCGTACTGTGCGCGTGCGTGCCCCTATGCTCGATTCGACTATAACAAATCTTATATCGTTTCAAAGCCCCGGATGTTAGCTTTCCAACCCAGCTGGAACCGTATCATTTGGACCTCTGTAGCTCAAGTTATGGTCGATTAAGTGCGAAGAGGTCGGCTTAATAGCTTTTGCGTTTCCTTTATTTCTCCATGAGTTCCTCATTTCTACATGCTTTTCTTTCATTCCCTTGGTCCAATCCTTGCCTCCTAAATCTTAAATCACTTAGCAAACATATCAAGGCATCTAATGGAATCAAAGAGAATTAGATTTAGCTATTTTAAGTCCTAAAAAGCATGTTTTCACTCTTAAGCACAAATAAAGGAGAAGTTATAAAACCATGCTATTTCATTGAATAAATGTGGGTAAAAGGTGATAAAATCCCCTAAAATCAATACAAGATAAACCCTACAAATGGGTTTTATCAATCTCACCACACTTAAACCAAGCATGTCCTCATGCTTAAACCAAGAATGAAGTAAGGGATGGCATTTATTCAATGGAAACTAACTAAATGCAATCTACCTATATACAACTATCTACATGAATGCAATTGCTTGGTCAAAATAAATCAATTCCCAAGAAGCATATATGCACAAGGGCTAAGGAATAACAAGTCTAATCCACAATTGAATTGAGTTATTAAATATTTTTACAAACTTGCATGAAAGTTGATGATTATAGATGGAAACATGTAATTGAGTATCAAACCCTCACCGGATGTTTTTGCGCTCTATTTGCTCAAGTGTTTAGGGTTAACTCTCTCAATTCTCCTCTATTTCATGCTTTCTAAGATTTGTTTTTCTTCTAACAATCGACATTTATTTCATGCATGTCATACAATTATCATGAGGTCTTTTCCTTAGGTTGTAATGGGGTTAGGGTCAAGGTAGGATGCATATTTGGTTAAGTGAGCTTGAGATTTGAATCTTTGATAAGCTTAGACTTCCCACCTAACCTATGACATCCTATACAATTAAGTTCTAACCTAACTACCCATTTTTCACTTTTTTCACATACTCATGCATTTTCTTTTCATTTCACAACACTTATGCATTGACCCTTATTGGGCTTGCTTTGGGGCATTTTGTCCCCTTTTTATTAATTTTTCTTCTTTTTCTATATATATATATATTTTTTTTCTTTTCCATATTATTTTTTTCTTTTTCTTTTCTTTTTCTTATTTTTTTTATATACAGGAGCATCAATGCATAAGGTTTTACATTTGATCAATACATGAGTATGTACCCAATTCCCAATATTTTCAATAACAATACAAAACGTATCCTTTTATTCACCCAATGTCCCAAGGTTCCCACACTTGAATGATGCTCACATACACTAGCCTAAGCTAATCAAAGATCCAAATAAGGACTTTTATTGTTTTTCGCTTTAAGGCTTGTAATGTGCTAAATTAAGAACAAAGTGGGTTAATCGTAGGCTCAAATTTAGCTAACAATGGAAGATAAAAGGTAAGGCCATTTGGGTAAGTGAGCTAATGAAATGATGGCCTCAATCATATAAATGCATGAATACACAAAATAATGGACATAAAGAATCGAACAAATCAAAGATTACATTCATAGAAAGAGAATAATGCACACAAGAAGGAAAATAAGTGGTTATAAGATGTAACCACACCATTAGGCTCAAATCTCACAAGCTTGTGTTCTTAGCTCCAAACATGATCCACAAGATATATAATTCAAGCAAGTTCTATGAAAGGTTTTCACTCAAATCAATTGGTGTGCCCTATAGATAGAAATTTTGAAAAATTTCATTATTTTGACTAAGCTTATTGTGTATACATATGCAAAACTAAGAAAATGCAAGTAAAAATCCTAAAATCCTAGAATGAAATGCAAAAGTGTTGGGATTAGAAATTTGTCACCCAAAATCGCCGACCAAGGATAAAGAAAAGAAAATGAGCTTGCAACACATGACACTCAAATAAAGCTTATGAACAAAATAACAGTCAAGGATAAAGGAATAATGAGAGGTCATAGCAGTATGTTACTTGAAGCTCGAAGGAGACTTTCTAGGCTTAAGAGTCAATAAGAAGTGAGTGTTTGCATACCCACATAAAACCCAATGAACTACCAATAATACTCTGCTAGCATGAACATCCTCTTCCATTTCATTCTTTCTTCTCAATAAGTCCTTTCTTGCTTGGGGACAAGCAAGTTTTAAGTTTGGTGTTGTGATGACAAGTCATCTTAGCCTAGTTTCACTAGCCTTTTTCTTTTGTTTTCAATTGAATTATGCACTTTCTTGAGCCATAAGCAAGCCAATGGGGTAGATTTTCATGTTTCCTTTGATTTAATCAACCATAGATGAATTAATGCAATTTCATGAGGTTTTATGCTATAATTGTCACATATTATGAAAGAATGAATATCTCATGATTTTGAGCATAGCTTTGATGTGTTTGGTTGATTAATGATAGGAGAAGAAAGCTTGGAGAAAGGTTGAAGCAAGAAGGAATGGCTAGGAGGAATAACTTGTCAATTAAGACGGATTGAAGAATAACTTGTCAGGTCCTGTGAGTGAAGTGATTAAGTGACAGTGGGGTGAACTATAAATCATATGCTCATGTAAGTACTTCAGTGCTCACTAGTCCCTACATCTTGGGAGTCTTAGGTCTTAGGATTTTCATCCAAATGGTATCATGGAGATCTTCTTTATATGTAATCCTTTTGAAGCAGCTTATAGTTTCTTTGCTTTGGCCTTGACTCTAAGTGTCATGTCTCAAAGCGGCTCTTTAGATAAGCTTTCAATCAATACTCCTAAACCAGTTGGTTTTAAGGTATTAGGTGTTAAAGCACCCCTAAGGATTTACTTGCTCAAGCCTCTCTCCTTGACACAACTCAACCACAAGCATTTACTAGGCTAACAACTCTTTGAGTTTTGTTTCTTCTTTCCTTTTCTGCCTAGTAATTGATGCTCAGAGCCTTGGGCCATAAGGGAGTGCTTTTGCACTTGAGCCTAGCCTTGACTTCTAAGTGTTTTGTTTTCAAGCTTTTGGCTCGATACATAAACACCACAAGCACTTAGCAAATAAATTGCCATTGGTACTCAGAGCCTTCAGCTTTCTCATTCTTTCCCATTTTTTTTTGCTTCTTGGATCAATAAATGTTTGAGAATCTCCACAATACTTCTTTGGACTCCATGTCTTGCCTATGAGCTCCCATGCAAGTTTTCATAAGCATGCAACCTCAATACATAATCACACAACTAGAACCACCACTTCTCCTAATCTTTTGCTTGCCTCAAAATTGTTTAATTCCTCAATCCTTCTTTTAAAAGAACTTTCATGCGATGCATTTTGTTTTTTTGAATATTGAGTGCAAACAAGTTTTGAAGAGAAAAATGTTGTGAATGATCAAGCATCTTGCTTATTGAATTGCAGAAAAACTATACTAGACAGAAGGATAGATAAGGGTGTGGTATTACTTTCAATCATAGCAGTGTTTGATGTAAAACAATCACTTAACAATACAACCTTTTGGAGTTCACTTGCTTTCCTTCTTCTCGTCATCATCATTGCTGGCCTTCCCATTCATCTTTCATCTCTTTGGTTGATGATGCTTAATCTCTCCAATGGTTAGTCTGCATGATTTATTTGTGGGCTTTTGAACTTACTTTGGTGTGGGAACACCAAACTTAGTACCTTGCCAATGGTTCTCATGCATCAAATTAACCATGTGTGAAACTCTTTTTCTTTTTTTTTTCAAAAGCAATAAAACTGAAAACTAGGAAACAACAAAATAGTTAACTAGTTCATCCAATATGCTTGAAGCCAGCATTATGCAGAAAGTGGGAATGTGTTTTCTGATGGGATTTTGGTGGGACACCAAACTTAGAATCCTTCATTATCCTTTATATTGTTTTGGTGTGCAACACCAAACTTAACTTCTTGCAATCTAGATAAAACTAATTAACCTTTTTATTGAAATAGATATGAAAAGATGGTTACCTCCGGTTGGGTTGCCTCCCAACAAGCGCTCTTTTATTGTCACTAGCTTGACATCCTCTGTGATTGCTTTCAGTAGGTATGCTCATGAAAAGTAAGAAAAATTCATGCTCAAATGATCATAGCTTATTGAATTTAAAATGACATGAATCTTAGATCATGGGTTGCCTCCCATGGAGCGCTCTTTTATTGTCACTAGCTTGACATTTGAGCTTTCTTTTATGGTGGTTGGTACTTGTAGTGCCTCAACTTGTCTCCCCTGACTGTGATCCTCTTCTTTGTTCTCTGGTGTTCAATTTCAGCGTGCTCCAATGAGAGTATGTTGCTGACAGTGTAATAGTCATCAGTCTGTTGGCTTGATCCCAGTTGTTGATATATCAGTTGCACTTTGTCACCTTTGGAAAGCCCCTCTGTTGGAATCTTCCTGTTCTTCCAACCCCTTTTTGTTTTGTTTCTGCGTTTCATCCTTTCTTTTATTGATCTTTCTTCTCTGGCCATAGGCTTACCTTGGGAATCTCTCTTCTCAGTGGCTAATACTCCAATATTCTCTTGGGGTTCTTCATCAGTCTGCACAATCTTTTGCCTTGGAGTGTTGCTGTGAATCACCTTGTCACTTTCTTCCTTTAACTGTGATTCTTCCCTGTCAAGTTCCATATAGTCTCTTTTCTCATTACTAGACTGTGCTTCTGGTAACACCTTCAGAGTGACACTCTTATCATGCATTCTGAGAGTTAATTCTCCTTCCTCCACATCTATGATAGCCCTAGCAGTGGCTAAGAATGGCCTTCCCAGTATAATAGAGTCATCATCATCCTCATCTGAATCTAGAACCACAAAATCAGCAGGGTATATGAAATTGTCCACCTTGACCAAAAGGTTTTCAACCACACCCCTGGGGTATACCATTGACTTATCTACCAGTTCTAGAGACATCTGCACCGGTTTAACTTCCTCTAAACGCTGTTTTCTCACCAAGGAAGACGGTATTAAGTTAATACTTGCTCCTAGATCACACATTGCTTTAGTGATGGTCAATTCCCCAATGGTGCAAGGTAACAAGAAGCTCCCTGGGTCCTCAAGCTTAGGAGGAAGCCCTTTTTGAATCAAGGCTCTGCATTCCTCAGTAAGCAATATGGTTTCTTTCTCATCCCAACTTTTTTTTTTATTGATAAGCTCCTTCAGGAACTTGGCATACAAAGGCATTTGCTCAAGTGCTTCAGCCAAGGGAATATTGATCTCCAGCTTCTTGAAGATTTACAGGAATTTGTGAAAATGTTGGTCCTTAGTTCCTTTGTTGAACCTCTGGGGATATGGCAGTGGAGGTGTGATGCTCTTTTCTACTTGCTGCTGCCCCTGAGTCACTTCTTTTAAACTGTGTGGTTGGTTGTCCTTCTCTTTGAGTTTCTCAGTGCTCTTGCTTGGCATCACTTCTTGATCATTGGCTTCATCTGCCTTTGCTTGCTCCTCCTCTTCTATTGGCCCTTTGCTGCTTTCTGCTTGCTTCTTTGTAGTGTCATTGTTGCTCATCAATGTTCTCCCGCTCCTTAATTGTATTGCCTTGCATTCCTCCCTAGGATTTGGGATTGTGTCACTGGGCAGTGAGCTTGAAGGTCTCTCAGTAGAAATTTGCTTGGAGATTTGCCCGATCTGCCTCTCTAGGCTCTTCATGGAAGCCTCATGGTTTTTGGTTATCATCTCCTGGTATTTCATCATTTTGTCTATCAAGGTCTCCAGGTTAGTGAGTCTTTAGGATTCAGGTGGTGCTTGTAGTGGGTTGTGAGATGTGAGTGGTGTATGGTGGGCATTTTGGTTAGTGGGTTGGTTATTGGATTGGTACTGGTTGAGGTTGGGGTAGTTGTTTTGAGGTTTTCTGTAAGTGTTTTGGTTAGTTTGATGCTAGTTGTAGTTTTGATTGTTTCTTGAATTATTTTGGTTTGAGTTCCTCTGCCATGTTTGTTGGTTTTGGTTGTGACTATCTCCCCATCCGAGGTTGGGGTGATTCTTCCATGAGGGGTTGTAAGTATCACCATAGACTTCATTTGGACTAGAATGCATGTACTGGACTTGTTCTTGCTGTTGCTCCTCTTGTATTTCTTCATTCTGTCCCCATGTTGTTGATGGTTGGCTAGTGTTAACTGCTGCAACTTGGAGGCTATCAATCCTCTTGGTCATTTGCTCAAATTGTTGTTGAATTTGTTGCTGCATCATCTTATTTTGAGCCAAGATTGAGTCCACTCCTTCTAGCTCCATTACTCCTCTCCTTTGTGATGGTTGGCGGTTTCTTTGATGAGCAAAGAAATATTGGTTGTTAGCCACCATATCAATGAGATTTTGAGCCTCCTCTGCAGTTTTCATGAGTTACAGAGAACCTCCAGCTGAATGATCCAAAGCTTCCTGGGATTTCAGTGTTAAGCCCTCATAGAAATTCTGTAGCTTATCCCACTCAGTGAACATTTCAGGAGGACATTTCCTGATTAGAGCTTTATATCTCTCCCATGCCTCATGGATGGGTTCAGCCTCCATTTGTGTAAATGTTTGTACCTCTGTCTTCAACCTTATGATCCTTTGAGGTGGGTAAAATTTGGCAAGGAACTTGGTTACCAAATCATCGCAATTGTTGATGCTGTCTCTTGGAAAAGATTCCAACCATTGAGTGGCCTTGTCCCTGAGAGAAAATGGGAATAGCAATAGCTTGTAGCTGTCAGGAGGCACACCATTAGTTTTGACAGTGTTACAAATCCTCAAGAAAGTGGATAGGTGTTGGTTCGGGTCTTCAAGTGGTCCTCCACCAAAAGAGCAATTATTTTGAACCAAAGTGATGAGTTGTGGCTTTAGTTCAAAATTGTTTGCATTGACATTTGGAGCTAAGATGCTGCTTCCACAATGTCTAGGATTTGCAAAGGTATAGGAGGCCAAAACTCTCCTCTGGGGTGGGTTGTTATTGTTGTTGTCTGCTCCACCAGGTGGATTGGTTGAATGTTCCTCCATATCTTGGAATTCTTCTTCGGATTCCTCTTCTCCAACAATATTTTTCCCTCTTTCAGCTCTTCTTAACCTCCTAAGAGTTCTTTCGTCTTGTTCATGAAAGATGGGTGTGGTTCTCCTTGTACCTGACATACAAGCAGAACATAAGGAACGCACAAACCAGTGATACTTCAATCTACTGCTAGAATGAAGTTTTAGTTAGCTTAAGCAAAAATTCAAACAGTTAGTGGGTTAATCAAAAATTAAAGAAACAGTGCTTGATCTAGATCTCCACTTCACTTAATCATTGTCAATCTAATCAATCCCCGGCAACGGCACCAAAAACTTGATGTGCGGAAAACGATCCGACACAAAACTCACCGGCAAGTG
>NC_029778.3:35427841-35431618 GCF_000817695.3 Arachis duranensis | reverse complement strand
ATTTAGTCAAGCGAATCAAGATTTGGTTGAGTGATTTGTGATTTGCAGAATTTAAATTGCATGGAAAGTAAAGGGAATGGGGAAATTGCATGAAATTAAAGAGAACTGAAATTTAAAGTGCTGAATCTTAAAGTGCAAGAAATTAAATGGCAGAAACTTAGAACGCAAGAAATGTAAATTGCAGAATCTTAAATTGCAAGAAATGTAAATGGCTTAAATTATAAAGGGAACTGGGAATTGGATTTGCAGAAATTAAACAAGGAAAAGTAAATTGCAACAAACAGAGAAATAGAAGATGAATTGGATTGAATCGGATCTTAAAACAGAAATGTAAATGAGATTGAAAAGTATTAAACAGGGAATGTAAAATTGGAATTCAGATCTCAGGACCCAAGAGACTAGATAACCAAGTCTAGATCTCAATGCCTTCCTAGATCCAACAAGAACAATTGCAAAGGAAATGAAGAATTGTAAATTGCAGAGAAAGTAGAAGAAGAAGCAATTAACAGAAATGGAAATTCAATTATGCAGTAAAATGAAACAGAGAGATCTTAGGATGAGATTGAAACAGAATTCCTTCAATTCTCCAACCCAAGATCCAAGCTAATGCAATTGAAATTGAAAGCAAGAAAACTGAGAGGAAGGGAATTCAATTCTCCTTCCCCGAGACTTAGAAATTAAAATTCACTCAACACCAAAAGCTCTCCGAAAACTCTCTATGAAAACTAAAGGGAAAGCCCCCTATGAAAACTAAAAAGAAAGCCTCTTGAAAAACTTAAATCCTATGCTATTTATACACTTCCTTCAAATGGTCTTCAAGCCTTGAATTGGGCGTTTGCTCTTGATGGAATTGGGTTGAAAAAGGCCTTGGTTGATTGCTCTTGGAGCTGGAGAAAGAACCAATGTGAACCGGGTTGTAAATTATAAAAGCTTGAGTAAAAGTTTGAGTAAAAGTTTGAGGCAAACTTTTACTCAAACTTTTCACATCAGCACCCCATTCTTGCTGCTACCAACGTTTGGGCCAAAGTTTGGGGTCAAACTTTTGCTCAAACGTTGGCTCCCCCTTGCACACTCATAGCGCCAACGTTTGCCAAAAAGTTTGAGGCAAATGTTGGCGCAAACTTTTGCTCTCCAGGGTGGGTTGTTCATGGCGCCAACGTTTGCCAAAAAGTTTGAGGCAAACGTTGGCGCAAACTTTTGCTCTTGGGTTGTTGATTTGTGATGCCAACGTTTGCCCAAAAGTTTGAGGCAAACGTTGGCTCAAGCTTTTCTCCCAAAAGTTTGCGCAAAAGTTTGAGGCAAACTTTTGGTCAAGCTTTTTGCTCCCTGGTTCATTTTCACTTATTCCAAAAGTTTGAGCTAACGTTTGAGGCAAACTTTTGCTCAAACTTTTTGTCCTCTCTTCCTCCTAGCCATTCCTTCTTGCTTCAACCTTTCTCCAAGCTTTCTTCTCCTATCATTAATCAACCAAACACATCAAAGCTATGCTCAAAATCATGAGATATTCATTCTTTCATAATATGTGACAATTATAGCATAAAACCTCATGAAATTGCATTAATTCATCTATGGTTGATTAAATCAAAGGAAACATGAAAATCTACCCCATTGGCTTGCTTATGGCTCAAGAAAGTGCATAATTCAATTGAAAACAAAAGAAAAAGGCTAGTGAAACTAGGCTAAGATGACTTGTTATCAATCGGACGACCTCCCCACACTTAAAAGTTCGCACTGTCCTCGATGCACTCAAAGATGAGTAAGGGGGTATGGCAACTCTCCGGATTGCTACGTGTTCTTAGTCTTGCTTCCGTTATTGCTTGTGGTGCATTCATCATGAAAAACAAAAATATAACACCATAAGATGAGACAATACAAAAGCATGGTAGCATACATTGTTGGAGTGAGGTAAATCACTAGAATGAGGTGAGTGAATTAGTGTGACATTAAGAAATAGTAGTTATGTGAATTCTAAATTGCGCGGTTTAGAACACACATTAGTATAAAGAGCTATGTCACAAAAGAAGCATGTACTTCACTTATCCTAGTGTGCTTGAGATGCTTTAAGTAAACTTGTAAGGTAAAACAAGCAATAAAGAAGCATGAAAGCATTCAAGTCAAACACATATGGATGCGTATGATCATGAAACACAATGCATTAAGGTAAATGCATAACATCATCTATCAAGAGGTTGCCTAATCAAGGAAAAGGATTCAAATCACATGATGGCTAGCTACAACATGCAATTCAAAAGAGTTATAAGCTCGAAGGCAATTCTCATCACTTGGTATTTTTCAAAAGCTAAGCATGAAAAACTCAAAATCAAGTAGCAAAATATAACCTCAATCATAGAATCCTACAAAGATTATCTAAAAATATTCATGCTAAAATAGCATTTAGGCAATAAGGAGGCAGCAATGTATAGTAAACAAAGTCAATAATCCAACACTTATGATGAAAAGAGAGAAAATGAAAACTAAACTAAAACTAACTAATCAACTAACCAACTAACTAATTAACTAACTAAAATAAATGGTTATACTTGGTGTTTGGGAGTGTTGGATGAGGGGTAGGAGGAGGGAAGGAAGAAAGAAGAAGGAAAAGAAATGGAAAGAGGGGAAGAAAAGAAATGGATGGAAGAAAGGGCATCCACGCGTACGTGCGCATGGCGCGCGAGCGCGGATGGTGGTGTAATGGATGCGACGCGTACGCGTACAGAGTGCGTCCGCGTTGATGGCTTATTCCGAGAGTGGCGCGTACGCGTCATGTGCGCGAGCGCGCAAATAGGTTTTGTGCCAAAGGCACAACGTTGGCGCGGCGCAGGCACAACATTCTGGAAAAATGCATGGATGGTGAAACTTCTCGATCCACGCATACGTACGCCTGGTGCGCTCGCGTGGATGGTCCAAAATGCTTGATGCACGCTTACGCACGCAGTGCGCGTACGCGTGGATACTGCTCTGTTTTTCAAAAATTTTTGCTATGTTTTTGCACCAATCCAAGCATTCCAAACCTCCAAACAACTACCAAAACACCCTAAAACCTTATTTAACATGATAAAATACTAATTAAACTCAACCAACTAAGCTAAACATGAAATTAAACTACTTCTACCAATATGTACAAAAGAGAAAATGAAAGATTTTACCATGGTGGGGTGTCTCCCACCTAGCACTTTTGTTTATTGTCCTTAAGTTGGACTTATGGGGAGCTCCTCATCAAGGTGGCTTGTGCTTGTATTCATCTTGGAACTTCCACCAATGCTTGGACTTCCAATAAGCTCCATCATTCAAGATTAATATCTCCAAACTTTGATGGAGTTCTGGTGCGCGAAATTGTGAACAATACTTTTCACAACTCTCATAATCCCCGGTCATGAACCCCAAAAACTTGGTGTTCAATACCATGGCATTAACACAACTTCGCACAACTAACCAGCAAGTGCACTGGGTCGTCCAAGTAATAAACCTTACGCGAGTAAGGGTCGATCCCACGGAGATTGTTAGTATGAAGCAAGCTATGGTCATCTTGTAAATCTTAGTCAGGCAAACTCAAATGTATAATGGTGATGAACGCATAAACATAAAGATAAAGATAGAGATACTTATGTAATTCATTGGTAGGAACTTCAGATAAGCGCATGAAGATGCCTTCCCTTCCGTCTCTCTGCTTTCCTACTGTCTTCATCCAATCCTTCTTATTCCTTTCCATGGCAAGCTTGTGTAGGGTTTCACCGTTGTCAATGGCTACCTCCCATCCTCTCAGTGAAAACGATTGCA
>NC_029778.3:35425609-35426163 GCF_000817695.3 Arachis duranensis | reverse complement strand
AGGTGATGGATTCATAGGACATTCATAACTTTAAGGCATAGACACTAAGACACTAATGATCACAAGACACAAACATAGATAACATAAGCACTAAATTTCGAAAAACAGAAGAATAAAGAACAAGGAAATCAAAGAACGGGTCCACCTTAGTGATGGCGGCTCTTTCTTGCTCTTGAAGATCCTATGGAGTGCTTGAGCTCCTCAATGTCTCTTCCTTGTCTTTGTTGCTCCTCCCTCATAATTCTTTGATCTTCTCTAATCTCATGAAGGATGATGGAGTGTTCTTGATGCTCCACCCTTAGTTGTCCCATGTTGGAACTCAATTCTACTAGGGAGGTGTTGATTTGCTCCCAATAGTTTTGTGGAGGAAAGTGCATCCCTTGAGATGAATCTCTCCATCTCCCATGACTCGGAGGTGAAGGAATCTCAGGGATCTCATGATGAGTGGGATCTCTTGTGTGCTCCATCCTTTTCTTAGTGATGGGCTTGTCCTCATCAATGGGGGTGTCTCCCTCTATGTCAACTCCAACTGAATAACAGAGGTAACAAATGAT
>NC_029778.3:35424021-35425339 GCF_000817695.3 Arachis duranensis | reverse complement strand
CCTCTTGAATCTCTCTTCCATTGGGCGCCCTCTTCACATATGACTGTGAGGACTTGGTCCAACCTTTGATCAAAGTTGACCCTTCTAGTGTAAGGATGTTCATCTCCTTGCATCATAGGCAAGTTAAACGCCAACCTCACACTTTCCGGACTAAAATCCAAGTATTTCCCCCGAACCATAGTAAGATAATTCTTTGGATTTGGGTTCACACTTTGGTCATGGTTCTTGGTGATCCATGCATTGGCATAGAACTCTTGAACCATCAAGATTCCGACTTGTTGAATGGGGTTGGTAAGGACTTCCCAACCTCTTCTTTGGATCTCATGTCAGATCTCCGGATATTCACTCTTTTTGAGTGAAAAAGGGACTTCAGGAATCACCTTCTTCAAGGCCACAACTTCATAGAAATGGTCTTGATGCACCCTTGAGATGAATCTTTCCATCTCCCATGACTCGAAGGTGGAAGCTTTTGCCTTCCCTTTCCTCTTTCTAGAGGTTTCTCCGGCCTTGGATGCCATAAATGGTTATGGAAAAACAAAAAGCAATGCTTTTACCACACCAAACTTGAAATGTTTGCTCGTCCTCGAGCAAAAGAAGGAAGAAGAGAGTAGAAGAAGTAGAAATGAGGAAGAAGGGAAAGGCTTTGTGTTCGGCCAAAAAGGGGAGAAGTGGTGTGTATGTTGTGTGAAAATGAAGGAGCGAAGGAGGGTTTATATAGGAGAGGGGGAGGGGTGGGTTCGGCCATTTGAGGGTGGGTTTGGGTGGGAAAGTGGTTTGAATTTGAATGGTGGGGTAGGTGGGGTTTTATGAAGGATGGATATGAGTGGTGAAGAGAAGGATGGGATTTGATAGGTGAGGGGTTTTTGGGGAAGAGGTGTTGAGGTGATTGGTGAATGGGTGAAGAAGAGAGAGAGAGTGGTAGGGTAGGTGGGGATCCTGTGGGGTCCACAGATCCTGAGGTGTCAAGGAAAAGTCATCCCTGCACCAAACGGCATGCAAAATCACATTTTGTGCCATTTCTGGCATTAAACGCCGGGCTGGTGCCCATTTCTGGCGTTTAACGCCAGCTTCTTGCCCTTCTCTGGCGTTTAACGCCAGTCTGGTGCCCCTTTCTGGCGTTAAACGCCCAGAATGGTGCCAGACTGGGCGTTAAACGCCCACCAGCTAACCTCACTGGCGTTTAAACGCCAGTGGGTGCGTCATCCAGGGTGTGCTGTTTTTCTTCCTGTTTTTCATTCTGTTTTTGCTTTTTTCATTGATTTTGTGACTTCTCATGATCATCAACCTACAAAAGACATAAAATAACAAAAGAAAATAG
>NC_029778.3:35422869-35423420 GCF_000817695.3 Arachis duranensis | reverse complement strand
TCCCCAGTCTCTAGGACTATGAAATCAGTAGGGATGTAATGGTCTTCAACTTTAACCAGAACATCCTCTACAAGTCCATAGGTTTGTTTTCTTGAGTTGTCTGCCATCTCTAGTGAGATTTTTGCAGCTTGCACCTCAAAGATCCCTAGCTTCTCCATTACAGAGAGAGGCATGAGGTTCACACTTGACCCTAAGTCACACAAGGCCTTCTTGAAGGTCATGGTGCCTATGGTACAAGGTATTGAAAACTTGCCAGGATCCTGCCTCTTTTGAGGCAGTTTCTGCTTAGACAAGTCATCTAGTTCTTTGGTGAGCAAAGGGGATTCATCCTCCCATGTCTCATTTCCAAATAACTTGTCATTTAGCTTCATGATTGCTCCAAGGTATTTAGCAACTTGCTCCTCAGTGACATACTCATCCTCTTCAGAGGAAGAATACTCATCAGAGCTCATGAATGACAGAAGCAAGTCCAATGGAATCTCTATGGTCTCACTTTGAGCCTCAGATTCCCATGGTTCCTCATTAGGGAACTCATTGGAGGCCAGTGGACG
>NC_029778.3:35419639-35421082 GCF_000817695.3 Arachis duranensis | reverse complement strand
ATAAGAAAGAGAAGGGAACAAGAAAATGTGGAATCCTCTATGTCACAGTATAGAGATTCCTTGAAGTGTCAGAGGAAAAGATGAGTAGAAGACAGAAGTAGAAAATTCGAACTTATCAAAGGAGATAGGGTTCGAATTTTTGCATTAAGGAATAGTATTAGTCCATAAATAGAAGGATGTGAGAAGGAGGGAAGTAATTTTCGAAAATTAAGTGGAGGATTTTGAAAATATTTTTGAAAAATATTACTTAATTTTTGAAAAATGAAAGTGGAAAAGAAATCAAGTGATTTTTGAAAAAGATTTTGAAATTAGAAATCAAAAAGATTTGATTGAAAACTATTTTGAAAAAGATGTGGTTGAGAAGATATGATTGGTTTTAAAAAAATGTGATTGAGAAGATATGATTTGAAAAACATTTTAAAAAGATTTGATTTTGAAAATTAAAAACTTGACTAACAAGAAAAGATATGATTCAAACTTTAAACCTTTCTCAACAGAAAAGGCAACATACTTGATTTGTTGAATCAAATCATTAATTGATAGTAAGTATCTTTGAAAAAGGAAAGAAATTGATTTTGAAAAAGATTTGATTGAAAAATTGATTTGAAAAAGATTTGGTTTTGAAAAGAATTTGAAAACTTAAAAAAAAATTGATTTGAAAACAAAATCTTCCCCCTTGTGCCATCCTGGCGTTAAACGCCCAGAATGGTGCACATTCTGGCGTTTAACGCCCAAAATGCTACCCTTTTGGGCGTTAAACGCCCAACCAGGTACCCTGGCTGGCGTTTAAACGCCAGTCTGTCCTTCTTCACTGGGTGTTTTGAACGCCCAGCTTTTTCTGTGCAATTCCTCTGCTGTATGTTCTGAATCTTCAATTCTCTGTATTATTGACTTGAAAAGACACAAATTAAAAATATTTTTGGATTTTTAATAATAATGAAAAATTGAAATGCAACTAAAATCAAATAACAATGCATGCAAGACACCAAACTTAGCAGTTTGTATACTACTGACACTAACAAAATGAAAATGCATATGAGACACACAAGACACTCAAGTCAATAGAATTCAAAGATTAGAGCACGAAAATCATCAAGATTTACTTGAAGATCCTTAAGACACATGAATGCATGCAATAAGAACAGAAACATGCAATTGACACTAAACTTGACATGAGACACTAGACTCAAACAAGAAATATTTTTGGATTTTTGTAATTTTGTAATTTTTTTGTGTTTTTCGAAAATTAAGTGGAAAAAGATATCAAAATTCTTAATGAGAATTCCAGGAATCAGTGCAATGCTAGTCTAAAACTCCGGTCCAGGAATTAGACATGGCTTCACAGCCAGCCAAGCTTCCAAAGAAAGCTTCGGTCCAAAACACTAGACATGGCCAGAGGCCACCCAAGCCTTAGCAGATCACTGCTCCAAAAGCAAGATTGAT
>NC_029778.3:35419240-35419614 GCF_000817695.3 Arachis duranensis | reverse complement strand
GAGCAATATTGATAAAAATCAACAAGCTCTTGTGATGATAAGTTGAAACCTCGGTCCAATGAGATTAGACATGGCTTCTCAGCCAGCCAGACTTCAACAAATCATCATGAAACTCTAGAATTCATCTTCAAGAATTTCGAAAAAATAAATACCTAATCTAAGCAACAAGATGAACCGTTAGTTGTCCAAACTAAAACAATCCCCGGCAACTGCGCCAAAAACTTGGTGCGCGAAATTGTGAACAATACTTTTCACAACTCTCATAATCCCCCGACATGAACCCCAAAAACTTGGTAGCTCAATACCATGGCATTACACAACTTCGCACAACTAACCAGCAAGTGCACTGGGTCGTCCAAGTAATAAACCTTACG